>NC_142374.1:20845000-20967500 GCF_059441005.1 Hippichthys cyanospilos
TTGATGCGTGAAGTATAGAAGAAAACTTAATTTTACGCTGTGAAAGTTTGTTTTGCGTTATGCTCAAAATGGGGGTTCTCATTTTACACAATACAGTTTGTAGAACAGTTTGTAAATGAGATTTCTACCTTGGGTTCTCTTCACAATGTTTTTTTGGTTTTAGTGTACAACAAACCAAAAAAGAAATCACAAAAGAAAAAAAAAAATCACCAAGTGTTCTCATTCTATTGGCCTGCACCCAAATCAAGTTTCTCTTGCTGTACGGAAATAATAGCTGTCCTCGACAAATAATGCTCCTTGGCCCAGTATCTTGATGGAGACAACATGTTTTTGTTTAGCTCATCAAAAATTACAATGAGTACCAACAACTGAACCTTTTTTTTGAGACAATACAATTTGGTCATGACCTGGAGTGGTCATTTTGATCATCGAAAAGTTCTCATATGCATCCAATTTGTGCACGTTACAAACAGTAAGGAACAAAAAACTGTGTAGTCAGAAGGACTTTTGAACTATAGCCTTCCTTGGAAAACGTTTGTATCTTTTACTGTTGAGCTTATTTGCTGCACTATCCACTTTGGCGACTTTGGACAGCAAATGTTTTTTTTTTCTTGACGCTGTTTGCTTACTCATAAATCGGGGCCCAGGCGAGGCCCTCTCGTCTTCACACAAACTGTCTGTCCACATGCTGCGGCATTCCTGCGCATGTTGGCCCACTGCACTGCTGATTCACACCAACGGAGACCACAGATGTATCCCAGAATCCTTTGTAGAACCCTCCCTCACCATAGACAAATACTCTTGGGGCACCAGTGTGCAAAAAGACTTATAAAAAGATAGCGATTGTGTTGTCTTCTACTCGAAGCACTCTAAGACCAATATTCGCGCAAACAATCCCAGTGGTTGTGTAAAAAGAAGAAGGTAGTCATTATTACACAAACCGTGCCTCTTTTGTTGTTGTCTTTTTGTTTGATTTGGATCCAGTCCACCACTTATCCCGTCGAGCAGTTGTTAAAAAAAACAAAAAAACAACAAAGCAGAGTTTCCATTTGTAAAGGCTTTATTTAGTAAACCAATGTAACATTAAGCACAGTGTCAATATTACCACATGAGTTTATTGTAAGCGAATAAAAACGTAGCCTTATTAAATACCAGCACTTAAAGGGGAAGTCATCCCTTAAACTTCCTTTACGATATATTTTATACTCATCCACCAGAACACATTCATATTGTGTTTGTGAAATATGAATTAAGCTGCAAAATAACACCAGTTTTGTTTATCTCAGGTGGCGGCCATTTTGACTCTTACTGAAGTTAGTTTATTGTAAGCGAATAAAAACGTAGCCTTATTAAATACCAGCACTTAAAGGGGAAGTCATCCCTTAAACTTCCTTTACGATATATTTTATACTCATCCACCAGAACACATTCATATTGTGTTTGTGAAATATGAATTAAGCTGCAAAATAACACCAGTTTTGTTTATCTCAGGTGGCGGCCATTTTGACACTTACTGAAAAATGATATCACCGTTTACAACTAAAGATGAACGAAAAAATAAAACAAAACATAAAGTAAGTCAGTATTGGTGATGTCAGGACCTGGTATCGGTAAGCATATAAGAGTTGTGAACTCATACTGGTATCGGTCTGAAAAAAGTGGTATCAAATATTTTCTTTTAAGAATCAATGACGTTTGCATGCAGAGGTGTGATTTTTTTTTTTTTTTTTTTACCTGAAGCTTAAGAAGCTGTGATGTCGACAGCAAGTAATAAAATGGCCTGAGATGGATTAAAAACGACTGGATTTTTCTGCTTACTTAAAAAGAAAATATTTTTGCTGATGGTTAGCCCGCATTGATCGTATTGTTTTATTTTATTTTCATTTTATTTTGGTTTTGGATATTTCTATCTCATCTCTACATGTGATATCACTTTCTTTTTTTATTGTTAAATCCTTCAGAATGTGTAAACAAACAATTCAAATTTCACACAAGCAATATTAATCCGTCCATTTAATGTGATTATCAATGTGACTGCAAAGAACCTAATTTTGAGATTATTATTTTTTTTTACTTGATCTCCACTTGAAATATTTTTTTTAAAGAACAGGCATTCATTAAAACTAAAATGTAAATGAAATGTAAATGTTTTGAAGTCAAAAAGTTAAATACAACTGAACTGGGCCATACATTTGCATGCAAGGGTAAGACTGGTGATGAGTATGGTAGTTTTAGTGTTTGTTAGTGCAGGTCATCACAACAGAGGATTAACTCGTTCACTGCCATTAACGAGTTTACTCGTCAATTAGATTTTTCTACAGGGATGAGCAAGGCCGTGTTTGAGCCCACTACTGTAAATCTCAATCTTAGAAACAATGTTATTGATGCACAATCACCAGTAGGTGGCCCCATTGACCGATTTAGGATATGAGATCTGCACAGTTGTGATGGCGGGCAGTAAATGAGCGAAAACTGTTCCAGACCATGCAAGAAGAAGAACTTTTTGCAAGGATGCTATAATAGGAATCCGGGTGCCAGCAGGCTCCATATTTGTGATGGTGTGGTTTGTCTGGCTAAGAGATGTTGGACAGTAACAGGACGTGAGTCACGGCATCCATGTGGGCGACCACAGCATAAAACATCCGGCAGACACCAAATCAGAACACTTGAATGGAGTGATAACGCAGCCCGAAAATGTCCTGTGAATTACGCTGTTTACTTTTTAGGAGTTTCAGTGTTTGCACAGCCACCTTTATTTGTTCTTGTCCACCACGCCCAATGTAGACATTAATATGCTGCTGGCTTTTATTTGCGTGAAAATGTTCACCCACCCTTTTTGATTAATTTAAGTGGAAAATGGCGTTTGACTCAGACTGGGCCCTTTGAGGTTTGGCAACACTAGCGGCGCTGATTTATTTTTAATTTATATTTTAAAAGCAGGCAGTTTGTCAGTTCCTGTCGGGTTCTCATAAGCAAAATAAATTCCTTATTATCCTTGAAAAATGACTAAAATTATTCCATAGCTGTGTTGGTCTTCTTTTGTGTTTCCTCATTAAATCTATTTGTTATATATCTATATGCATTACACTGAACTCTGGTGGTCGCAAGCGGTTTTTGAACCCAGACTCCCTGTCCAAATTTAGAGTGTGGCACGTTAACTGCGTGAGCTTTTATTGAAGAAACTTGGCTGAATTTGCTGATGTCTGTCGAAAAACGCTGGCCGTGTCACGAACACGTGGAAAGTAGCAGTAGAGAGCATCTGTATTTGTTTATGTTTGGATCAGTCGGCTCTTTGGCACCCCGAGCGGGGAGCACACCGCTTTGTTGCCATGTGTAAACTAGAAAGAATCTTCCTCCTGTGAGCCCATTCAGAATTTTGTCCTGTTTTCTTTACAGTACAGTGGGAGTCCCATCTTTGTCCTTTAAAGTACAAGCTAAACCATGGATGTGATAAAGGTGTCAAAATAAACGCGCAAATGCAAAAGAACATATTGTTAGGTTCACCTGTTAGACATTTGTGAGAAACTATACACAAAGACGGAGAAAAAACATTTTTTGTTTTTCATGCATGAGGAGAACGGAGAAGGACTGCACAAGTACAATTCTACTGCGCTCTGAAACAGTCTCTCCGCACCCTCTCTTTTTACACAGTTCTGTGCTTACTTTAAATTGATAATCATATGCTTTTAACGCATTGTATTATGCTGTCCAAAATCTGGAGTACCCACCCTTCAGCAAATAGAAACACCGTATGCGTGTGTCAAGCTGTTTGTCACTTTCAGTTAAAGTTTTAAAATAAAATCAAAGGATATTGAAAACGAAAATGGAATGGAAGAGGATCAGTTCCAAAAAAAGGTTTAAATTTTCACTTTAAAGCCAATTTTCTGACTATTCTCAGAAATCTGACTATAGATCTATTTTCTTCTTCTAAGTCACTTATAAATTGGAATTTCAACTGTATCTTCGGGTTTTTTACTTTGAAGTCTGTATTTTTCTAACTTTTAGAATTTCAAGTTGCCAAAATTCAGACCTTAAAGTCAGAAATCCCACTTCAAAGCCAAAAAAAATCAGACTATTCTAAGAATTCAATTTTTATTGTCATCTTGACATCAGTGAGAATTCTCACTTCATCGTTTTACTTTGAAGTGAGAATTCTCACATCAGTCACTTTGGTTCAGAATTCCTACTTTAAAATCAGTATTCTGACTTAAAACCCAAATCTTTACTCTCAGAATTCTCCATTTATTCTCATAATTCTGATCTTAAATTCTCACTTTTTCAGACTAGTCAGAATTATGAGAATAAAGTTAGATTTGATTTGACTGACTTGAATGGGAGTTCTAACTTTATTCAAACTTTTTTTTCTCAGAATTGTGAGTTTTTATTATTTCAGTTAGAATATTCACTTTGAGGATTCTCATAAGAGAATCAGTGAGAAATCTGACAGTTTTTTTTCTTGACTGCCTCTAATCTCCTGTGATAAAACAGAACTGTTTGACCAAACAATATTCATAAAATGAATCTTGTCGAGCTTAATGCTACCGTATAATGCAAATCACCATAGACAGGCTAACAAAATTAGCACACTGGACTAAACAAGAAGTTCTACCTATTGTTGTGATGATCATGAAAGCTCTTGCGATAATTCTTAGTCCCAGCCGTAATTTATTATTTTTCATCCCATTTTTTCCAAAGTCATGGTAACGATGTTCTAATACGGTGGTGACATCCTTCTTCCGATGAGATGTCCATCTGTACACATGTCGAAGCTTGTCACCGACTTTAATGGGATTTTCAAATGACACAAGCTTTGTTAGGTCGCCAATATCTTAGCAAATCCCATCAGGATGGAAACTTCCAAGAATTTCTCCTGACTAAACTTTTGATTATGAACATATTTTGTCCTAAGTAGCCAAACACGACCCAAGGATGGATTTGGAAGCAGTTGTAATGACTTGTACTTTTCTTTGAGATCAGTGCTGAGATGAGAGAGCCTGTTTCTGTTTTCCTATCAGGGGTTTTGAGGGGGAAAAAAAAAAAAAGCAAAGTATTGCAACTATTTTGGGTCAGTGTTCCGTAACAGCGCCTCGGATTTAAAAGATAAATTGCGCAATATTGGCTGCTGCAAATATTTAGAGTGTGTGATCCCTTTTCGGCCTGAATTTTCCTCTCTCTCTATTATTTATTTTTTTTGTCCCCTTTTCTCACTTGTAAAATCATCAGGCTGTCTCTTCACTTCATCATTCATGTTAAACAAGCACCGCAATGTTCTAACTGTCAATATTGTTTATGACGGCGATTCTCACATTTGATAAGTACAGTTGTGTTTGTCACGTGAGGAGCTGAATTTGGGCAGGTTAAAATGTCTTGACGTACAAGAAGAAGAAGTATAGATAACTTGACACGGAAATTAATCTGAGAAACAAATTTGGCTTAGACTCAGAAACTAAACCTGCAAACTAGTTGTGATAGAATTAACTACAGTTAAAATATTCACTTTTTACTATACTCGAACAGAATCCTCTCAGCCGGTTGGGTTGAGATGGAGAAACTGGAAGAAAAAAAAAAAGGGCTTGAAAGGGAATAGAGAAAACAGGATGGGGTGTTGAGAAAACAAATGTTGCAACAACGGCCAGATCAACAAAAGTAACATTCCCATGATGATCTGTTTCATTATAATCTGTTTTATACAGTAAATACAAGCAATCTTTTATGGGCTGTCACGTTTGTATTAAATGGATTCTTGAAAATCATGAGAGCAAATTCTGCTCTCTCCCAGAATTCCTCCTGCCCTCTGAGGCTTGTGGGAAAAGAACATTGAGCAGACGCCAGAGTTCAGTCGCCCGCAGGATTGTGGTCACAGTTAATCTGGCCGTCCTCATTCTTCTTGTTGGATTGCGGCCGTGCGCATGCGCAACTGTACCAGCCTGTAAAGCCGGGCCCGTTTGCCTCGATGCTGTTTAGATGAGCCCCCCCCCCCACCTAATCCCTCACAGACGATCTAGTCTCCACAAGGTTGTTAAGCTGTCACACTACCGCCATTAAACATCCAGTCCGCTGCGTGAGACCAACCGAGCAGGTGACCTAATCTCAAAGTGGCAAGAGTTTTCGCCAAACAATTTCAGTTAAAACTTAACTTTTTCATAAATAACATGAGTTCATGCAACCATATTTTACATTTCCTCTTTTTGTGACATCCACACTGAGGGAATATCGTGGGCGGAGATTAGCTAGTGCCATCTCGGGCTGATACTGGCCTTACTTTTAGATATCGAATACTTTTTAAGGCCGATGACACTGGTCACTGATACTTAAAGGGATACAAATTTTGATAATTAATTTTAATTTTTTCACTTTACTGCACATGACTAGACTTTTCGCACTCAACAAATTACGAGTAAATACAGAAACTACTGCTGAAACTAGTAAAAACGAAATAAAAACCTAAATAAAACAACAAACCTACAGTAATTAAAACAACACCCCCCACATGCTCCCACACACACTCCTTGATGCCGGCAGCCATTCTACATGGTGATGCACATTCTCCCCTCATGTGGAAAAGGGAGCTGATGAATGTAGGTCATCTCCACAGTCTCCTCTCTCCGTGCTTTCCCACACGCTTGCCAGGAATTCCGCTCAAAATTCCGGGCCCATCGTTGACTCGAGATGTCGTTACCCCCGGCGACCGCGGGCCTGTCTCGGCTCGCCGTCCGCATCGGCGATTGTAGGAACTGTGAAATATTCCCCGTTTGCATTTGGACTGGCTGGAATAATCGTATGGAAGTGCGAGGTGGCGACGTGCCCGTGGAAAAGTGACGTCGGGGCCGTCAGCGCCAACGCCGTTACATCTTGTCCTCAGACGTTTGGTATGCAGAAGCAAAAAAAATAAAGGAGAATGTTGCTAGGTGCCCACAGATCCACGAAAGTTAATTGTGCTACAATGTACTCTCAGTTAAGCAAAGACATAAAAATAGAGACATTTTATTTGTCTAGTGCTAAACTGTAATTCTTTTTATTGTATTTTTTACAAGTGTTCCATATCATCAAGAATTTTGTGAGGCAAATGCTAGGATAACATTCCTAGAAGTATTTTCATAGGGACTAATGTTGATGAAGCAGGCAAAATCGGATGTTTTTAGCCAAAAGGCCCACTTTGAACCTGTCACAAGAAGGAGTCATGTCATACAATCTTTGGTGAAAATCCGTCTCGGCATTTCATTGTACTGTGATCATTTGTTCTGGCCTGTTCTGTTTTTTTTTTTTTTTTTTTTTTTTTTTGGTCGTGCTGTTCCAAGTTTCAGTTGTAATGTTATGCTGCCTGGGCGCATACCTGTACATCCCAGTTAAATTAAAAAAAGGTCAGATAAAGTAATCATCCAATTATCCATTTGAAACACGGTTTCACAGCCAGATGTAAAGGGCAAACACCGTGGCCTGATTTTTTTCCAATTTTGAATATTGTGATTCATTTATGTATGAGTTTCTCTCAAATATTTGAAATTTTCAGTGCCAAGCATTATCGGAAAGGAAACCTCTAGAGTGCAAGTGTATTTATTTAGCATTTTCGCTCCCCTTTCAAGGCCAACAGAATATTGTATGCTATGTCTGTGTAAATATGGGTGCCTCCATATGAAAGATTGACTTCCATTCTTCAGTTAGAATTGATGTAGGTAATAGTTGTGTTATAAGTGTGGAAACACTGCCATGCAATGTTCACAGTTAGCACTACAGTGCTCAAGATTGACTTCCATTCTTCAGTTAGAATTAATGTAGGTAATAGTTGTGTTATAAGCGTGGAAACACTGCCATGCAATGTTCACAGTTAGCACTACAGTGCTCAAGATTGACTTCCATTCTTCAGTTAGAATTGATGTAGGTAATAGTTGTGTTATAAATGTGGAAACACTGCCATGCAATGTTCACAGTTAGCACTACAGTGCTCAAGATTGACTTCCATTCTTCAGTTTCAATTGATGTAGGTAATAGTTGTGTTATAAGTGTGGAAACACTGCCATCCAATGGTCACAGTTAGCACTACAGTGCTCAAGATGGACTTCCATTCTTCAGTTAGAATTGATGTAGGTAATAGTTGTGTTATAAGTGTGGAAACACTGCCATGCAATGTTCACAGTTAGCACTACAGTGCTCAAGATTGACTTCCATTCTTCAGTTAGAATTGATGTAGGTAATAGTTGTGTTATAAGTGTGGAAACACTGCCATCCAATGGTCACAGTTAGCACTACAGTGCTCAAAATTGACTTCCATTCTTCAGTTAGAATTGATGTAGGTAATAGTTGTGTTATAAGTGTGGAAACACTGCCATCCAATGGTCGCAGTTAGCACTACAGTGCTCAAGATTGACTTCCATTCTTCAGTTAGAATTGATGTAGGTAATAGTTGTGTTATAAGTGTTGAAACACTGCCATCCAGTGGTCACAGTTAGCACTACAGTGCTCAAGATTGACTTCCATTCTTCAGTTAGAATTGATGTAGGTAATAGTTGTGTTATAAGTGTGGAAACACTGCCATCCAATGGTCACAGTTAGCACTACAGTGCTCAAAATTGACTTCCATTCTTCAGTTAGAATTGATGTAGGTAATAGTTGTAAGTGTGAAAAAATTGCCATCCAATGGTCGCAGTTAGCACTACAGTGCTCAAGATTGACTTCCATTCTTCAGTTAGAATTATGTAGGTAATAGTTGTGTTATAAGTGTTGAAACACTGCCATCCAATGGTCACAATTAACACTACAGTGCTCAATTGGCTTATATTAGGTAAGCATTAGTCAAGGGTTTCAGCTAACCTCCATAAAAAACAGAATTTTATAATTTGTTATTGTTATTACAATTTTAAAAGATGAGAATTCTCATCCATGGCGCAGAATGAGTTAAACCGTGAGATTTTTTTTTTTGTCACTATCAGGTGCCTTCGCCAAGGTAAAGGAGAGCCAGCGCATGACGGACGAGGGCAAGATGGACCAGGACGAGGCGGACGGCATCCGGAAACGCTGCCGGACGGTGGGCTTCGCGCTGCAGGCCGAGATGAGCCACTTCCACCGGCAGCGGGAAGTGGACTTTAAGGACATGATGCAAGTGTACCTCAGGGAGCAGATCGCCTTCTACCAGCGCGTGGTGCAGCAACTGGAGCGCACGCTGCGCATGTACGAGTGTCTTTAAGGACGTCCCGTGCCAAACTCGAGGACATTACGGAGTGGACACCTATCACATATCGGACAAATATGTCGCAGCGTATTGTTTGTCTTACTTAATTTAAGGTATGACATTGCTTATAGGTTTTTCATTTTTAGCTGTTCCTGTAGTAGATTGCTCACACTAAATGTCCATTTTTAAAACCAACTGTTTCCAAATTGACTCCGCCCTCATTTGTGGAGTCGCGACCCTTGCAAATGTTGCCAAGTGCCTTCAAGCCACATTTCCAACTAACAGTCCAGTTAAGTTTTAGTTAATAGTAAAAATGGCACTAGACACAATTCCCACGAGAAAAAATGTCTCACAGATTGAGTCCACGAGAACAAGATGAGATTTGGGCCAAATTTTATGCGCAGTGTAAATTTTTCAGTTTTCAAAGTCTTATTTTTTCATTAGGCATGCAGCAAGAAAATTAACAAGCTAGCATGCAAAGGAGAGGAATTTTTGTTACAGCTGCAGCTAAGCTAACAACAACAAATTTTTGTTACAGCTGCAGCTAAGCTAACAACAACAACAAAAACCACATGTCTGTGTTGGGTAGGGAATTTTTCTTATGTGTTTAAATATTCTGTCTGATATAGCAATATTTTACCATTCATTTCTTCAACTAGAAAACCAAAGTATCGCCGCACACTTGATTTGAAAGGAATAAGCACATCCTGCATTTCTAATATAGGGCAGCTTCTATGAAGTATTTTGGTATTCGGATAAAAAACAAAAATGTTTTGTGAAAAACAATTATTAATACAGAAGACCAAATTTTAAAAGTTTTTTGATGAGCAACATTTTTCTCAACTTAAATTTAAACTGAGATTGTAGGCAGCTCTCTCCACGTATTTTTTTTTCCATTAAGTGACATCAAAAGTGATCAGTAGCAACGGCAACCATGTGAGGATGTCCGCATCAAAATGCCGTTTTGATTTATGTCTATTAAACCGCCTCTTAAAAGAAAACAGACTTCTCTCAACTTCACTTGAGCGTTGTAGCTATTGGCTAATTTATGCTAGAGGCTGCGCTAAACACATACAATAAAATGTCTGCATAATCAAATCATTTTTTGTGCCCTTAATTGCCGATCGAATGTGATTTCAGAACACCGTTGTGTTGTTTACGTCATTTAACACGCGGCTCACTCCGGGAAGGCGTAATGGTTTGCGCAAAGAACTTCAAAATAAAAGTATTCCAAGGCGTTGGTGGCCATACATTATTTGTTATGCCAAGGTTTATTTTGAAGCATTGGTTGGCCTACTCACCACATTCGGGGGTTTGTTTTACTGTCATACATTCTAATGTGCATTCCATTGAAGTTGCGGCCCAAAAATCGACCCGATGTTTCGCTGTGAAGGGACGACAAATCTCGTGGTTTTAATGTCATGAGATTTCCATGAACGAGATCTCGTCTCGTTAATGGGCTTATTAACCCAACTACGCATAAATGATGTTGATATATTTATCAACTATCGATGACGGAAAAATCAAACCGTCAGGTCCCTGATGACAGTCGGTGCTGGTAGGTGATGATCATTTTGGTACATTTTTTTGTGGATGGTGATGACAACATTTCAAGATCCCAACACTGCCATTAGCAACTACAGGGTAGATTGCTGAAAACAGATTATTATTTTTGGTAGTTATGTTTTTTTGAAACACACAAGAAAAAAACAAAGTGCAGCGTTTAGTGGAAACGTACACAAGAGGAAGTTTTATTTTGGTACATAGGGAGGACGGCTAGTATCGACACAAGGTATCGGTATCAGGCCGATGTCAATCTAATTTTAAGGCCTTTTAAGGCCATATTTTAAGGTATCAGGTACTCCGATATGCTGCCGATACCAGCCACCAATACTTAAAGGGATTGTCCACATTCAGCCATTTTCAGCAGTAAAATGTTGTTTTATCTAAAATTCATTCATCATATTATAATTCACGTACAATTAACGTCTTTTTTTTTTTTTTTTTTTTTTTTTTTTTTTTACATTTTACATTCAGCTAGCATTGAAGTAGTTTATACTTTTGCCACTTGCTTTCGACTGAAATCTGGTAACGAAGAACTCAGCTTGTGAAGGTCATGTCATGTAAATTGTCTTTTTGATGTTATTAATTCTACAGGGAAAATTATTTGGTTTTCAAATGAATTACTGGCAAAATATGAAGTTTTTATTGCTGAAAATTGCTAAATTAGTGCACTATGCCTTTAAGGCGAAGAAAATCGGACAGAGGAAGTCCTCCTTGCCAGTAGTTGGCGCTATACAGGACAGTTTGACACATTGGTGGATTATCAGTCTTGTTCAGAGTGACTAGTTTTTGTGTTTGATAATTTTTTTTTAAGTTAGCATTTTTTGCAACACTAGCTGGAAAGAGAAAGAGGCACATTTGAGGGAGTCTAAGCGAGAACTGAATTGATTTTTTTTTTTTTTTTTTAAGAAGACATGACCAAAAATAGCACTTTTTCTATGGACAAGTTGTGAGCATGTTTTATGTTTTTGTTTTTTTTTTTCCATAGAAATTTGTCATTGTATGAATGCTTTTGATGCCTGTTATGTGGAAAAAGGTTGTTTTTTTTTTTAATGGAATTGACATTCCGGTGTGTTTGTTTTGATGTCACGACATTCCCCAAAAAATACAGATTCAGCTTCCTAAAGTGATGCGTTTATGGGTACAAAAGTTCCTTTCCATATTCATTTAAAAAAAAAAAAAAAAAAACTTTCTTCGACCATGTCTTTCTTGCAGTTTCCCCCACAAGTCCGAATTTTCCGACGTCTTTCTTTTTTTTTTTTTTTTCTACTGCAGAGCTCATTTTTCTGTCTGCTTTTGTAATCGAATCTGTCCTTGTGTGAGGAAAATGTGCAGCGGTCTCTGAAAAAAAGGCCGACAACAAAAAACGGAAAAGGTTTAGCGTGTGAAAATCCCCTTCGAAATAAAGAGCGGTTTCACGTTTTTGGTGAAACTTCCAAAAAAAAATGTTGATGTGAGAGTTTGAGAGTTTACACGGTGTCCAAAAAAAAAAAAAAAAAAAAAAAAGCTGAGTCATCATTTGATTCAAGGGAAGGAGACGTAGAAGCTTAAAATTTTTTTTGAAGGGTGGTCTGCAAAATGCAAAATTATCATTTTATTGGTATGTTCCAAAATTTTATTTCATTTTTTGGGGTACTTTTTTTTGAATACATTTAAAATTTCCCTCAAGATTAATTTAGAGTTAATATAGGTTTAATTAGGTTTTTCGATTATTACAGAGTTAAATGATACGATTTAAAATGGAAATTAGCGCTACTTCCTGTTTACACTTCATGTTGTTTGGGTGAGTATCTTTGCTTTATTCTTTATTTACTTTTGGAGATGTAACTGTTGTAACTTTTTTCTTTCAAATGTTTATTCATTTTTTACATTTTTGGATTCAGAATTTTAATGTTTTTTTGTTAGTTTTAAATTTGAAAAATATCAACAAAATCGTCAGTCCATCAAGCTACCCGTTGACCCTCCATTCTGCAAGCCATCTTCAAAGGGTGAGTAGTTTTACTTTTACTTTTTTTTTTTTTTGGAGGGTGGAGATGGAGCTGTTGTAACTTTTCTTTTAAAACTAGAATTTTTTTCTATTTTTTAGAATTTTTTTGTTCAGATAGCAGAATTTATTCATGAGATGGAACTGTCTATTTTTTTAAATGTGATTATTTGTAATCATTTTTCGACAAAATGTTCAGACCTCAGATTTTCCCCATTTTAAAATATGGATATTTTTTCAAGTTTTTTTTTTTTTTAATAGTTTGCAAACTCAGAATTTCATTTTTTTTCTTTTTTTTTTTTAATTTTACATTTACCACAGTAAGATTTAATTGCCAAATTGTCAGTCAAGTAGTTTTCTTTATTTTATTTTTGGATGGAACTTGTTTTCTGTTGTTGTTTTTTTTTCCCCCAAATTTTCAGACCTAAGAATTTCCCCATTTTATACTGTTATTTTTCTTAATTCTTTGCTTTTTTTTTTATTTTTTTGTTTTTAATTTCCAAATTCAGAATTTCATTTTTTTTCTTTTAATTTTGAATTTTACATTTACTGCTGTAAAATTTCACTGCAAAATTGTCAGTCAATCAAGTTACCTTTGAACTTTCCATTACGAGAAGCGTCTTTGGAAGGTGAGTAGTTTTTCTTTATTTCAGTAAACTTTAAATTTTTTTTTAGAATTTTTCAATAGAAAGCTGCCGTTGTATTATTATCATTATTATTATATATTTTTTTTAGAAAAGAAGTTACCATGTTGCTAATGTGTATTTTTCCATGACTACTGTCGCGTTCTCAGAGAAATTCAGAACAATGAAGTACATCAAAATAGTTCTTTGAGAATTTAATTTTACAAGACTCAAATCATCTTTTTTTCTGACAGCGGATGAACGTTAGCCCCTTCATCCAGACGAAGCTTCGCGAGCTCCTCAGAGGTCCGACTTGTCCGAGCACGCCTTGATGGGAGGGGGAGAATGGAAGCAGAAAATTGTCCAACCTGTTCATAAAATAAACAAGCCCAAAAGAAGCTTGTGCAACCCGTGATTCACTATCACTTTTGTTTTGATTACTGTTAGAAGATAAAGAAAAAAATATTTGGATCATGTGATCCTGAGACAAAGTAATTAACCTGACAAGATTTCTTTCTTTCAAATCATGTGTACTGAAAGACAACGTCTCAGCTACTTGTTTCAGGTTCTCTCAGTTTGTGGAATGTAACATGAGGAGTGGCAATGACATCATTTTGCTCACAGGAGGAAATGTCATCAAGTGGAAAAAAAGGGCAGTGGAGGAAATATTGCAGGATATACTGCACCTGAACGTTTCAAGTCAGTTAACTATCTTTAGCAGTGTTTTTTTTAAACCATTGAGGCGGAAAATGTGCCTCTGTGTGACTAAATAAAATAAAAACATACAACATTTTGCAAAGCAGTCACTATAACAAAATAGAACGTTGAGTTGTTTCGTGTTCCAATCAATTTGCTCTTAATTCGAAAAGAAACATGTACTGTTTCCGTCATGGCATTAAACAACATTAATTTTTTTTTTTTTTTTTTAAACCATTGACATATATCTCCAGATAATTTCGTTTTTTTTTTTTTTTTCAGCCAAGTACCCCCAAGACAGCGCCAAGCATTTTTTGGATTAAAACTCAAAACTGCGGCGCCATCAGTGTTTGGTATATTAATTTATGGAACTACATTTGCAGTGGTGAAAAAAAAAGCGGAAAATATGTCTCTGTGTGACTAAATAAAATAAAATTTTGCAAAGCAGTCACTATAAGAAAATTGAACATTAAGTTGTTTTGTGTTCCAATCAATTTGCTCTTAATTCGAAAAGAAAGCTGTACTGTTTCTGTCATGGCATTAAACAACATTAAGTTTTTTTTGTTTTGTTTTTTTAAACATATATCTCCAGATAATTTCTTTTTTTTTCAGCCAAGTACCCCCAAGACAGTGCCAAGCATTTTTTGGATTAAAAATCAAAACTGCTGCGCCATCAGTTTTTGATATATTAATTTATGGAGCTACATTTGCAGTGGTAAAAAAAAAATGCGGAAAATGTGCCTCTGTGTGACTAAATAAAATAAAAACATACAACATTTTGCAAGGCAGTCCCTAGAAGAAAATTGAACATTAAGTTGTTTCATCTTCCAATCAATTTGCTCTTAATTCGAAAAAAAATGTACTGTTTCTGTCATGGCATTAAACAACATTATTATTATTATTTTTTTTTTTAACCATTGACACATATCTCCATATATTTTTTTTTTCCAGCCAAGTACCCCCAAGACAGCGCTAAGCATTTTTTGGATTAAAAATCAAAACTGCTGCACCATCAATGTTTGGTATATTAATTTATGGAACTACATTTGCAGTGGTTAAAAAAAACGCAGAAAATGTGCCTCTGTGTGACTAAATAAAATAAAAACAAACAACATTTTCCAAAGCAGTCACTATAACAAAATTGAACATTAAGTTGTTTCATGTTCCAATCAATTTGCTCTTAATCAGAAAAGAAACATGTAATGTTTCTGTCATGGCATTAAACAACATTAAGTTTGATATGCTGACACTTTCAGATCCCAAGTACATGTCTGCAAATTACCCATACCTTACTGCAGTGGTTCTCACCTTTTTGGATGAAAAACAAAACTGCTGTGCCATTTTCTGTCTGATTTATTAAAGCCTTTGTTGTTGTAAAAACAATGCGAAAAACTGCAACACTGATGCCAATGCACATTTGTATAAAACTTTGCCAAAAAAGGCATAAAACATTTTGCAAAGGAGGCACTAAAACGGACACATATTCTAATTAATTTGCTCTTCATTTGAAAAGAAAAAAATACTTCTCCTGTCATGGTGTTGAAAAGCATTAAATTAAATTTGCTGGTTAATTCTCAAGCGCCTTCATGTAGGTCCTCGTTTCCCTATTTCAGAACTGCTGCCTTAATAATTTGTTACTATCTTTAGAAAAAAAAAAACACATTGGGAAATATTCCGAACACTGTCCTATCTGAAATCATGGAAAATGAAACAATTTGCCCCAAACCTTGAAAATCCATCTGTTTATACGTTGACCGTGATCGACTGCCGACTTGTCCAATCGCATGATGACTTTTTCTCAAAATCAGCTGGGATAGGCTCCAGCTGCGTTGTGACCCTAATGAGACTACAGGCCCCTCCCCAAAAAGACGGATGGGCATTTCCGCATACCTTTGGACACTTGAGGTGGTCCACATTTTTTTTTTTTTTACATTCTTAAGCGCTCCCCAGTCTGACCGAGTCCTTCCTCGGGGAAAGAGTGTTGGATTGCGTCCTTGCCTGCGAGGGCACCTGGTAAAACCATTACGGCCGCTTTAAGAAATGGCAGCAGATGTTTGTATGAAAAAAAAAAAAAATGCTGAGTGAAGAGCGAGCGTCTGCATAGTTTCGCTAGACGACGGAAAGTGGCACGTTGAGTCTTCGCCGCTTTCCCGCAACATGATCACATCACTCTTGTTTTTGACATGGGAAGTGCTGGTGACACTTTTGTTTTGGCGTGCCTGAAACCACTAACCCCAGTGACACGGACTTGACCTCTGCCCTCCTATTCTTGATGCCTTCTGTTTGAGCAGATGGTGAAAAACACACTTAGGTCTCTTTTTTTTTTTTTTTTTATAAATTAGTCTGAATATTATTGCATAGCTTTCTATTAGCATTTGTTACCCACATTAAGTTAAGTTAAGAAAATGTGCTTATTCAAAGACGCAATAGCAGCTTTTACCACAAGGTGGCAGACATCATTCTCCAGCGTCTTTAACCGCAAGGCTGGAATTGTGAAGAAGTATTACAATAACCGCCAAAATATCAATCTCAAAAGTTCGTGAAGAGCAGCCATTTTTTTTCACATCGTTTATAGTTTGTTTGAAGTGGAATGTCACTTATTAAAATTGTCTCCAGGCTTCTTCTTGCTTCAAACCTGTTTTGTGGTTTAATTGGACTTGTAATGTGAATAATAATTATTTGAGTGGCAAATTCGTTTTAAACTACTTAAATTATTGGTTACAAGTGTTTACATGTTTACTGAGACGTATTTTCAAATCGTTCGAAATTTTTCCATACACACGTTTGAACACATTTGCTAATATGTTCGAACAAGCATTGCGTTTGTTCCCATAATGCCATTGTAGCATTTTAGCATTAGCTGTTTTTAGCATTTAGCATTTACGTTCAAACGTAAAGGATTAAAGACTTTAGATATTAAAATAATCAATTATTTTACATACCAAAGTAATTCATTACTTTAATTATTACCTACTTATTACCTAAAGTATTTGATAACTTTAGTACTTTAGTACCTGAAGTAATAAATTACTTTAAGACTTAATACCTAAAGTAATCGCTTCATTTGGTAATTGACTTAATTTTGAATTGACAAATCCTTACTTAGGATTCAAATTCTGGACACTTGAGAAAATCTTTTTTAAAAGTACGTCTTTGGGATTGAATTGTTTAAAAAAGGACAAATCAACGTAGCAGTTTTATGACGCGTACGCATGGCGCTGGCAGATTAGTCGTGTTATTCCAAGAGGGGATACTGTCCTCTGAACAACCTCTCTAGTGAGTCAGCACTTATCTGGAAGATCCTCGGATTTCACAAGCTGCACCTCTTGTTGACAGAAATGTACGCAAGGGTGAAAACACGCCACACTGTTCACACGCGACATATGTATTATCTGTTGGATCTCCGTTCCAGCTTTGTTCTTGATTTTTTCGAAGAGTCAAAACAAATCTCGACTGCGTTGTATCATCTGATGTCCACAGATGTTTCAGCAATCAATTTTTCCTACTGACCTTGAACGGTACGGGAAACACAGGATGACCAAATGGTTGCTTGTGCAGTATTTTGAATAAAAGTAAAACGTTTGAGAAATTAGAAGGTCTGGAAAGATTGAATTTTCACCCTCGTGGTATGTTTGTTTGCAAGCAACAGCAATGTTGTTCCAGGGTCACTTTGACCCGAGGCCTTTTTAGTCACCCAAATATGTCCGAAATGCGCGTAATCCAAATCCAATGTTTTGTTTTAACCGTTGATTTATGTTAATTTCTTGAGAGCGGAACTAATGGCTCCGGGTCAATATGACCCGAAGGTGTGTGCATTTATCCAAAAGTGGCAAAAATTCATTTTTTTTAAACGCACTCGCAAATTTACAAAGGCGTAATTTAATCTCTACATGTGTACTGTATATACTGTACGTTTGAACATATTTGTATACTCTACGTTCTGGGTCAATTTGACCCGGGGTTATGTGTAATTATTGTAAGGTTTCAGAATTTTTTTTGTGCGTGTAATTATGCTGAATAACAAATCTTGTGACACCCCGCCCCCATAGAAAAAAAAAAAAAAAACAGCAATACTGTTCTTGGGTCATTTTGACCCAGGTTTTGGTTCGGGCCTTTTTGACCCTCAACATAAAAGAAGTGTTAAA
This sequence comes from Hippichthys cyanospilos, assembly GCF_059441005.1. Lineage (NCBI taxonomy): Eukaryota > Metazoa > Chordata > Actinopteri > Syngnathiformes > Syngnathidae > Hippichthys > Hippichthys cyanospilos. Next base: position 20,863,178 of record NC_142374.1, read on the forward strand.
GCAATGTTATATCTTGCAAATCCCCCCTGAGGAAATGGAAAACCTTGTACCCCTCCCTCGCACCGCCTTTTTAAAAATAAGATTGCTATCTATAAACATTGTATAAATATACCTAAACCTGCATCCTTTTTAACAACTTTTCAATATAAGAAAAAAAGCCAAATAAATCAACTTCCAACTAGTATTTTTACACCATTTATACAAGTCACAGATTAGTCCAAAACTGAAAAAAAAAATAGGTGTTCATCAAAGTGCCTGGAATAAAATTAAAAAAAGAAATGCCAATCCTTATTTTATTGCAATTACACTTGACATGACAAAAACAAAGCTTCCCCCCTTGCCTTTATTTGAAAAGGACTGGGTCAAACAGACATTTCTGGAATGAAGTTGTGGTTTCTCTCTGATGGCACATTGTTGCATAATTAATTACCACCAGACGCAAAATGCTTGGAATAGTTCAACTTTAACAGAATTTCCTTCTCAGCGGCAAGAAGCACACTTTGCCTTCGAGCTGAAACAATAAAAACAAGCCGGGTTTTGGCAGTGAAGAAGATTGTCCCGCTATGCTTTGAGGTCATTCAGAGTCTGAAGCGATCCACAAAGACACACGATTTTGGCGAGTTTTGCTAGTTGGCTCTCTCGCCAGTGTGTCGAAAGGACTGCAAAAACGACAGCCAAACAAAACTGCAAAAGTTAAAGAAGAGTGATGAATTTGAATTCCGGGCTGACCTTGGGATCACCTTTTTAAAAAACATAAACATTAGAATTTGGTGATAGCCGCAAAGTTTTGATAATTCATGTTTCTTTTACTGGTATTTCGGAGTCGAGTAAGGATGTGGCCAGAACAAATGTGTTCCCAAGCGCTTAATGTCTCTTTACAAGTGCAGCATCGATCATATTGACTGACTTTGATTTGTTTGGTGCTGAGTGGACCTATGTTTGAAAATAAATGATCACCATAGCTGCCCAAATAATATAAAATCTCCATTTTCTCACCATTGTCAGGCTCACCTAATAGACTTTTGTAAACAACTATAAACAAAAAAGGAGAAAAGGCATTCATTTCTGCTCATGCATGAGGAGAACGGAGAAGGACTGCATGATTACAATTCTGCTAAGTTCTGAAGCAGTCTCTCCGAACCCTCTCTTTTTATTTGGTTCGGAGGTTTCATGAAGGTTCCAGCTCTAAAAGGGCAAAAGTGCAGCTGGGGCGAGTGTATTTGTTCATGTGTAGGTGGAAGATTAGTACATGTATGACACAACATTTCATGGAGCAAGACATTCTGCATATTTTCAATCACAAGTGAAGTGACATCTGTCTGCGGTTTAAACTTGGCCAAACTTGACGTTTGAGATTTTTTTTTTTATATGTATTTGGTAATTTTGCTCCATGAGATATGCCCACCATATCAGTGAAGTTCATGCTGCTAAAAGAAGCTGAAAATCATGCCGTAATTTCGTTTTATTCTTTTCTTAGAAAAGGTAGCCTAAATCATATTATTCAGCCTTCCTAATGTATTAAACTGCAAAACAAAGCTCACCATACGACTGCTTTGCTTGTTGTCAAGTTTTTTGGACGAGAAGCCAATGTTTTTCCCCTTACTCGGCTCTATGACTTCATTTTGGGAAATTGCATCGAGAAAAAAGAAAATTGTGATGAAAAGCAGCGAAGGCCTGACAGCTCTGGAGCCAATTTCCCCAAGGACTCCTTCTTTTAAAAAGAACTTGCCGTGTTGGCGTCTTTGAGCGTATTAAACCTCGCTGCTTGACATCTAGGACCACCTCAGACACTTCCTAGGATCGGATTGCGTGCGTGGTGCCTTCATGTGTCCAACGCCAACATGGTCAACTGCCGCAAATATTCTCCTGATCCAACTAATCAGCTGCACGCGTTAGATTATGACAACCCCGCAAAGAATGTTGAACGAGGGGTGAGAGGGTCCACCCCGATGATGTCATTTTTTTTCTGTAATACAGGAAGAAATGATGGCGAAAGCAGAAACGAGGTCCATCAGTGCCCGTGTTGTTCTTGGACCACCCCCATCGCGTCCAAATCCTGAACCACAACAGGGTATCGCCTACACAACGTTGAGATTCCAGAATTATGGTGATTTTGGGGTGTTTGTTCATTCTCGAGTTGTAATTTTTGAGGGTCTGGTTTTATGCATGTGTAGCAAATGAAACCACACCACGTCACTTGGCCGTAATTTGCAAACCCTGTTCACATCCTGACCATTATTTTTGTTAACTTAGGTTCTTGACTTGTGTTTTTCTGTGTAGCTAGCTTTCTACATTTTTTTTTTTACCACATTTTCGGACTTTAAGCCCCACCAACAAAAACGTAAAAGAAAATTGGCTCGCTGGCTGGCTGTTTTTTGGCCTTTCTTCTAAAATAAGAAGAACAAACATATTTTGTCAACAAGCCAGGACATGTATACGAAACCGCTTACTAAATACTAAGAAATACCAGCTTCCATTTTGCGTCAGTGTTAGCCTGTGTGTTGTTAAAGACGCTAAAGTTATAAGGGCAAGCTTCACATGCTAATGTGACTCCTATTGTGCTACTGAACAAGCTTAGTTATTATATTTTTAATACAATAAAAATGTCTAAAAGATAAAATCATTGTCTGTAATACACTACAACACAATATTGAAGCTCAATTTCACCAAATTATCAATCGTTTTTGAGCCACCAATAATAGCCGCTAGCAGGAAGTTAGCATGACCGTGGTTGGCCACTGGCTGTTGGTTTTGGCTTTTACAGCAAAATAAGAGCAGCAATCTAAATTTTGTCAACAAAAGCCAAGCGTTAGCGGTTGTTGGCCGTGGGAGTTTCAATTTACTTGGACAAAAACATGAAGTTGGTCGGTCACGCTATCAGCTAAAGCCACAGAAGTAAGGGATATGCGCAGTTGACAATTTTACTGTAAAAATCTCTCATAAAGCCTTCCATATGCTGTTTGTTTACTTAAAATGAAAGAGCTAATGTTCACCTAATGACATGTAGCATGCTGTGTTTGGAATGTAGTGTGGACTTCAAGGGAAAATCCTTCAAAGGCAACTTTATGTTTTCAGGATTTTTCTTCCTCATCTTTTTAGTTATAACAAACAAAGCCTTTAAGGGAAGTGGCTTCAACATGAAGAAAGTAAATAATAGGCGAGATATATGGAGGTTATTTGTGTAAAAATTAAACCAATAAAAAGCCATTTAGTTACATCATGCTAATGAATCGGTACAGCACATAAATTCAAGACATAAAGAAGTCATAGCAAGTCATATATGTTAGTAGCACTTACTGTGCTATTTTGCTAACAATTTTTAATATGTATATACAATTTTGATGTTGGGATTTATACGCATTAGCTAATTAGCATAGGTTTCTATTTCCCATGACGATTTCGCCTTCCGATCCCAACTCTGGAACGGATTGATTTTGTGTGGCGGGGGTTCAATTTGTGTCTCAATTTTTATTTTTGGAGATATAAGTCTGATTTTGTGTAAATGCATCACATATATGCTATGCTATTTGACTCAGAACGAACATCGATAGTAAAACCGGGGCATTAATATTATAATAATTTTCTCAAATACACATGCGCGCACACACGTGTTACAGTGGACAACAGTCAACAATTCACAATCACTTAGCTCACCTCCAGCTGTCAGAGTGCGCGCGTGCGAGCGCATGCGAGTGTGTGAGTGTTTTGCTGGCTCTGAATGGGCTTTTCTTCTCCGTTGGCTACGCAAGTGTGTGTTGTGATATTGACCCCCTGACCGTGACACTTGGCCTCGGGGCGGCTCCGGCAATCGTCTGACAGCTGCATGCGAGAAAATGTTTATTTAGTTATTTTTTGCAGTTGCTGGGTGAAAAAAAAAATCAGGAAAATATCAAACAATGCTAGTGGTTTTGTACAATAGAGGGAAAGAAGAGTAAAGAACATTAAAATGACTAAAATGGAGGAATTTAGAAAAACAAGAAGTTATATAGCCTTGAACATACAACATACAACAGTGCTGGAATGCTAAGTGTTGGCTCCTAATTTGATTTATGAAAAAAAATAATGCCAAATCCACAATAACAATTATTGTATGTTTAAAAAAAGTGATCAGTAAGAACAGTAACGCTCAATTGAGTTATTTATTGTCTATTAAACTGCATTTGAAAAGTATTTTGACGGCTCTCGCCAGCCTATGTGGAGCCGTTGCGTGCTACTAGCTGCTAATGCTGCTAGCATTTAGTCCTGTAACATTGGCAACAAGCTTGGCATAATCAATTTACTTAATAATACAATTAACAATTGAACTTGACTTCAGGACAATGTAGTGTATATATATATATATATATATATATATATATATATATATATATATATATATATATATATATATATATATATATATATATATATATATATATATATATATATATATATATATATATATATATATATATATATATATATATATATGCAAATTGTTTCAGTTTAGGTTTAATTGGCTTTCATAGACCATTTTTTAGGGTGCTCAAGCACCCCTAAATTGAATAACAGCACCCTTAAATGTTATTAGGAGTTTCAAAGCAAGCAATACAAATGCAAAAATTTGTGGGGCTATTTTTACTGAGCTGGTCTTAAATGTACTGCTCAGAATTTTTCATTGTTTTTTTTTTTAAAATGAAGCCACTGTTGCACAGTTTGGATATTTAATTTAGGGCTCCAATTACTTTCATCCCCACATGAGTTTTTTTTTTTTCTTGGACATCTTGGAATTGGCATCAACATCAAGTCATTATCTTTGAGATGCGCGCCACTTCCTGCAGGCTATGCGCTCCAACTGGCTAGCGAGATAAGAAGAGCTTAGAAAAGCCCAACAGGAAGTGCTCGTGTTTGTTCATCTTTCAACCTCATTGCAACCTGGCTTAGATTTTTTTTTTTTAATCCAACTTTATTGAACAACTTGTCGCCGCGGTTACCAGCAGGCCTCCTTTTATTTTATTTATTTTTTGTTAGATGAGCTCATGCTTGTTTTAAAGTTAAAAACAACTTCTTGCGGTTGTCTTCCTCTAATTCCCCTCACTTTAAGGAAACGAGTATTTATCCTCCTGGCATCTGAAGAATGGCTCCTCCTCTTCCCAGTCTTGAACTGTTTTCTCATTTTTATGTTGTTTTTTTTTTTTTTTGAAGCCTGGAGGAATCATTTCGCTCCAAACTTACGCAAGACGACGTCTGACAGAGACATGAAAGAATAGTTTTGCTTTCAGGACGGAGGCATCTGGAGGGGACATCATGTCTGCTCAATGTTTGGAAAAAAAAAGGGAAACAATTAATGGCGCCCCACCTCTTTCCAACATGGACACTGTTTACAACCAGGGATGGTCAGGCTAAGGCCTGTTGTCCATTTTGCTGCCATCAAGGGCATTTTATTAAACTCTAAAAACGAAGTACCAAACAGTTTGTTTCGAATCTCATCCTACTTTAAAACAAACAAACAAAAAAAAAACACAGACACACACGCACACACACATTGTTGAATTATTTAAGACTCAAAATTTTCGCGAGTGATACTGCGGCGCAAAATGTAAAATCATAAGTAGTTTAATAATTAAAAAAAAAATGCAAGTCAACAACAACATCAAGATCTGGATTCTATTCCCCTTGAAACATATCCAGCAGCGACATCTCTTGCATAATCGCAGCTGAGATCTGATGACGTCAGCACGCACGCACAGCTGGGCTCCGTTTGCGAAAAGCGGTCAGACGGAACGCGCGCGCACGCACGCGCGCGCACACCTAGTAAACTGGAATGTTGTCGGTTCTTTTGCACTTCAATGGTAATGTTGTGCATTACTGCCCTCTGGTGGTTTAGTTTGAGTGCAGCATCAGAAAAATGAATTGCATGCTGCTCATACAAATTCCACTTTTAAAAAAACCAAACGTAACTTGTAGTTTTGGGGGCTAAAATATGGATTTGAACCAGTAATATTTTCAAGTATGCATTATTAATATTGATGGTTTGTTGCAAATCTGCAGCTTATGAACTGCTACCATGAATTAAATGAATAATGTTTGATCCCATTTTAGCTATTATAATCATAATCATCATCATAATCCGAACATAATAACCAAATTAAAAAAAAGATAGAAATATACACACCTAAAAACGAATTAAAATAAAAAGACATACACAAGAGCACATTGTCATGGGCGGAAGTTTTGATTTCTTTCGGTATTTGCTGCTATTATGTTTTCTCAACTGTATTAATAATAAATCTTATATTTTTAAGCGTTTCAAATTTAAATGAGATTTTTTGTGTTGAAAAAAAATATGCAACAAAACTATGATGTTCAATCAAAGGTGTGGAGTTTTTTTTATATATAAAAAATAAAAAATAAATATTCCACATATACCTAAATGCATGTATAATAAGAATATTCATATTATTTTTTCCCCCGACCGATACCAGTATGAGTACCGGTACTCAACTATATATATATATATATATATATATTCCAATACAGCATTTTCTTTAAAAAAAAAAAATCCCTAAAATCAATGGCAATTCTTTATTCTTCAAATTTGTAATTACTTGCACTGATATTTATGATTTATGATATTTAATATCAGTATTCGCCCGGCCCCTAAATGAAATAATGTCGTCAATTTGAACTAATGGCTTAGCTCTCTATGCAACCCCATTTCCATAATTAACCCTGCTAACGAAATGAATCTGTTATCACATTGTTATCATATGAAAGTTGCCTGACTGAGAACAAATCAATGAACAGAGTCTTTTGTTGCGTCAGAGTTTTTATTCAATTAGTGTAATGGGAACCTTTCAAGGAGGCTTAGACGGACGCTTGTCATGTTCTGGAAGCTCAGCTCGGAGGAAAAAAAAAAAAAAGATCTTTTATAGCATGGGGGTGATGTAAGGGAAATGAAAGAAATAATAAATAATGAATGAACAAAGGAGGTGCGATGATGAAACTCTGGATGAAAACAAAAGGGAGCAGCAAGCTAGAGAGGGAGCTTAGTCTTCTTTAAATGTCGTTTAATTAGAATGCAGCCAAACACATTATTGACACAAAAAGAGGGGATGAAAAGTGAGAAATGAGAAAAGCAAACATTTCACAGGAAATACAGAGTGTCCTTGAACACATCACTTCCTGAGCTTTGTGCCGACTGGAAACAAACAAACAAAAATCTTCACGTTATGACGACTTAAGATGTGAAGACGTATCAGTACAATAGAACATAAAGCTACATTTTTAACGTTATGAGAAAAAACGATGAGAAGATGAAGCTTCACGAAGCATTTTTTACTCCTCTAGATGTTGCTCTTGGTTTAAAGAAAAAAACTGTTGTAAGTGGTTAAATTTCCACTGAAATTGTAACCCCTGTGTCGCATTGTGTCCAAGGCATTTCACACCAAAGGAAAAGCATTGAAAGAAGACACTAGGGAGCTGAAATTTCACCCAGATGGCGACAACATGTCAAAGTTCGACATGGCACGACCACTTAGTTATCACACTAGCAGGAGTGTGTTATCCCTTCGCTAAAATACGGTAAGAAGATTGTGTAAGAATTTGTCCAAAAAATGGACACAATACTGCACAAGGCTTAAACAGAGTCCAATCAAGAGGAGTCAAAAATATCATAAGCGCCTTATGAAGCTTCGTTTGTGCATCATGAGACAAAAGCAACAAGAGTGAGACCATTAACTCCTTGTTTAGTGGAGAAATTATTTAAAATAGAGTTTTTCTCATCCAAGTGTACTAAAATGATGAATATCTGATACAATACCCCCCCCCCCCCTATAATTCATGAGCATTGATCATTTAACATTTTGGGGTTTTCATAATCATAATTAAATGCTCTTCCGGCGTAGCATATGGTCCACGAGCCAAAGGGACCCCTAACTCAAGTTCTACATCACCTTTTGACCTTTAGTCAACATTCACCAATCACACAGGAACAAGGAAGTAAAATTCCTCAGTTACAAAAAAATAAATCCTCATTACCTCAATATGTGACTATATTTAGCTTACGTATGGAATGCTTCGAATCGTCGTCCATTCCGAGCGCCGAGCAGCTTGCGTGGAATTCGAAACGTAAGTCCGTCCAGGCTGCCAGTCCACTCGAGTAAAGAAGGTCCACCAGACCTTCAGAAGCAGTAATACTCGGTCCTCGGAGCTAAATTCAAGTTTAAAAATTGAGTTGAGTACCAACCCCTCTGCTGTTGATACGTTTGGAGCGTCGACGTTAAACTGAATTTAGCCCTGAGAATCAGCGCGGGAGGGGACAAAAACAAACAAACTTAGAAAGCACACAAGAACCAAAAGGCAGTTTGAAATCTTCTAAACAGTACAACATACTGTACACGCTTACAGTACAGTTAATATTTGGACAATATCCGCCACCATGATGAATTTGAAATAAGGCAAATGGAAGACAGTAGAACATCATCTGTTCAAGGGCTCTCTAATGCTTTAATACTAGAAAACAAAATGGTGGATGCCATAAATCTTTCTTGCGACTGAAAGTGAGGAGAACGCTGCATAAACACAATTTTTTAAAAAGTAATTTTGAAGTCCCGATCCCACTGAAATGGGCTCTTTTGATCTCCTCAGGGTTCATTCAAGGCCACCAGAGGTCGCCAAAATGTCGCCAGAGGTTACCAGATGTTCACCTGTTCTGCTCTTTTCCAAAAGATATTTTGATACATCCAAAATTTCCTTGCAACAAGGGGAATGTCTGGCAACCTCTAGCGACGTTTTGGCTACCTCTGGCAACCTCCTATCTCACTTGAGGGACGAATGCTAGCCAATGACTGCGAAGGTAGTGGTTGTTTTGATCTTCTCAGGATTGATTCAAGTTTACCAGGTCGCCAAATGTCAACAGAAGCTCACCAACCGCCCGCACTGCTCGTCACCAAGAAATTTTGAACATTTTAAAAAATTCCATGCAACAAAAGAAACATCTAGCGACAAGTCTGGAGACTTGCTGTCCATGAGGCTATTGGCTTTTTTGAGTTCCCCAGTGTTTGTTCAAGGTTGCCAGAGGTCTCCAGATGTTTGCCTGTACCACTTTGTAGCATAGCAACATCTGGCGATCCCAAGCGAACTCTTGGCGACCTTGAACGAAACCTTAGGGCATAGGTGTCGAACTCCAGTCCTCGAGGGCCGGCATCCTGTATGTTTTCCGGTTTTCTTTCCCCAACACACCTGATTCAAATGATTAGCTCATTAGCAAGCTCTGCAGGAGCTTCAAAATGATCCCAATCATTTGAATCAGGTGTTTTTGAGGGAAAAGGTTTAAAAACATGCAGGATATCGGCCCTCGAGGACTGTGCCTTAGGGTGTCAAGAACCGCTATTTTTGTCAACGCTCGCCAGCCATTGCCCCTCAGTGAGAAACTCGAACCTAAACCAGCTACCTCCAGCCACCCCAAAATCCAAACCATATCTGCTATCTCTTTTGTCACGATCTTCATTTTTATTTTCGAAACCAACAAACAACCTTCCACTCGTCCATCAATGATCTATAGCCGCTTATCCTCACATTTATTATCTTACTTCAAACCCATTGTGGTGGCATATAATGGAAGAAAATAACTGTGTTTACTTCTTTATCTTCTGTACGTACATTTGAACAGCTCATCTCATGAGCTGAAAACAGGTCTACTATAGAAACTGTGAACAAGCAATGCGGGCCTTTGATTTGAAAAGGATCGAGCACATGTAGAATACTTTCTATTTTGCAAACACGGAGCATGTTTATGTCGTTTGTGCCCTTTGTTGTAGAGGAATGATTAAATAAATATACACGGCATCGGAAGATAGGAAACTGCCTCTCGTCTTGCCAAACAACGATTCAGTGTTTTGTTGCCTGAGAATCAGTCCACAGTTGAGTCGAGAGAAGTATGCGACCGTTTGCGTCGAAGAACGAAAATCCGTCAAACTGCTGTGGCGAGAAGTCTTTAATACTGAGAAGACTCGGAGGAGGCGGCGCTCCAATCATTTGAGGATCCACCTCTGGCGAAGGGGTTTCAAAGTCTCAAACCCAGTACTGGTTCTTTTTCAAGACCGGAGTCGTGGTCCGACAGTCCTGCACCAGCTCCGGGTCGGCCTCTTTGGAATCCATGTTGGACATGGGGATGTTATTGGCCGGGTCGGTTTTGCGAAAGGTTTCGGTACCGGCTACCTCGCCGTTTTTCGGCTTGGCCGCGCCCGCCGTCTGGACGTTGTGCTTTCCTGTTTTGTTTTTACGGACCAGGTAGTATGCCAAAAGGGCTGCCAGGAGCAGCAGGACGAGGATAACGAGAATGGGGATGAGAATGGACCAGACGTTGCCGCGTCGAGAAACCACGGGGTTCCTGTGAGAACCGCTATCAGAGGGGGACGCGGTGGTATAGCCATCCCCGTGGGGTTGGTCCCGATTGGCTTTCCAACGAGGGCTTTCAGAGGTTGCGAAGGGGTACACGCCCACGTTGGGCTTATTCTTCCTGTCCTTTGCTGGTACTTCTGAGGGGACCCTCAAAAGAGTGGCAGGGTAGACACCCGAGGCATTGTAAGGGCCGGTTTGAAAGGAAAGCACGCATTCTGCTGGGGGGACCCCGTGAGCCTTGAGTAAGAAGCGGGCCTCATCCTGAGTGACCCCATCTTGGGACCCAGAGGAGCTCTTGGGGATTTCTACAGCAACCCGTCCTTCATCCAGGTCCCGCTGGCTGAATGAGTCCACGGGCTGGCCTGCACTAGGACCGCCGGACCTGACAAACCGAGCGCTCCGTGGCTGCTGGATGACCGTATACGTAGGGGAGGTCCTAGTCTTGTTGGCGAGGGCCGTCGCGTCCAAGAGTTTCCTGTCGAGTTGAACAAGCGAGTCTTCGGGTAGTAGAGGATCCTGAGCGATCTTAGCCAAGGGCTGGACAGTGATATTGAGGACGGATGACACGTTCGCCGCCTGGCTTCGAGCACTGAATGCAAAGCTGTCGCGGGGTGAGGTGGACTTCACAAAGCGGACGCTGACTCTTCCCTCTTTGATCTGGGTCTGAGTGAAAGCCGACGTGGGCTGCCGGTCTACCATGACCGCCACATACTTGGGTACGCTTGTGATCTTGTAGACGACCTCTTCCTCCACCGGACCTCCGGTGGTCGCTCTCAGCATCTCCTCGGTCAGCAGGGTTTCATCATCTCCCTGCTTTACCTTGATCTCCGGGGCTTTGTCCAGAATGAGCGTGTGAGCCAGGATTCCGATGTGAAGCGTTTGCGGCGCCGTCTCATGTTCCCCGTCCGACACGATGAATTCCACAAAGCCGTCTGCGAGGCTGCCATCGCTGTGGAAGGCCACCTGATCCCTGTTGATCATCTCTTGGGTGAAGTCGGAGAGGGCGTCCATGGTGTGGGCGTCAACCAGGTGCCCATTTGTTGGGGCTTTGGTGACCTTGAAATGGACCTCATCTGGGGGACTGTCTTCATCATGGGTATTCAGATATTTCCGGGTCACGATCATCACAGATCCTTGCAGAACCTCCAGCAGCTGGTCAATGGTGACGAGCTCAGGGGGCTCGGATCCCCGTCGTTTGATGGAGATGTTAAAGATCTCCTCCAGGACTACAGAGTCCGACGTCACCCCATCAGCCCGAGACCTGAGACGGGCCCCGAAGGAGAAGCTATCAAAGGAGGCCGCCGAATCATCATGGAGGTATTCCAGCTCTTTGCGTGTCACATCCTTCTGTGTGAAGTAAGGGGAATCCCGGGGAAGGTCCCGACCCCCCAGGGTGATACGTCCGTGGTCAGGGAAACGTTTTATCTCGAAGACCACATCTGCGCTCTCCGGCTCGGAAAGGCTGGCTTGGAGGTTGGACGCATCAAAGATGGAATCGTCGATCGTTTTCCTCTGGCCTTGCACAATTTGCAGACCTGAGTGGAAACAATGAGCGCATTATAAAGCGTGTACAAAATCAAACAATGATTCAGTTGTTATATTATCTGCAATCGGCAGTCCTGGTGAAACCTTCAACAGATTAATGCGTATGATCGTTTCAGGGGTTTTAACTTATTCACTGCCATTGAAGGCGATAGACATCAAAGATCTATTTTCACCGAGCTGGAGGTAATAACAGGCTACGTCGTGCCAAAAAAACCAAACAAATATTGTACCCTACCGAAAATTCTAACAAATAATTGAGTATTTGGATTGAAATATATATGTTTTTGCTTGTTTGAAAATAACAAATAGAGAATATAATAAAGATTCACTTTTGGCTAACGTTTTCTGTAAATTTTCTGTAAATGTTTCTGTTAATTTAAAGTACGTTGAAGCGGACTATTTTATGCTCTAGAAATAGCTTTGAAGACATTTCAACCCTTTGTTTATGAAATGAAGTAACATCAAAATCAAAGCGGTAATTTTTGCTAGCTGAAGTAGCACATTTGAAGAAGCTCAGTTTCTTAAAATGGGATCAGTAGGAACAGTAACTGTCAGTTGGGTCATTACTCGTCCATTAAACCACCTTTGTAACGTAATCTGAGGGCTCTCGCTGGCCTTTATGGGGCAGTTGAGTGCTACTAGCCACTAACGCTGCTAGCATCTAGTGCTGCTCGCCACTGCTAGCGCTTCCAAATGCTAATGTTGGAGCCATTGCTAATCACTGACAACAAGGCACCATGTCATACAATATCAGTGTAATGAATCCTTTTTCAAGCATCCCTAATTAGCACGTTAGCAATTGAACTTGATTTCTGCGTAACGTAAGTTTTGCTAATGGTAATGAGGCTACCAGGATCTAAGGTTAGGTTTTATTTCGGAGGCAGGACAAAACATGCTTTGAGCAATATTTCGAACTAGGGTACTCAAATTAGTCTTATTATGCCTAAAACGGACCTTTGTTCCTCCACATCTGTGTGGAAATGTTGCTATGCGTTGCATAGTAGGAGATGGTGATGGGTAGCACATGACGGACGTCCGGGGCGGGCTGGGAGGACAGAATGAGCTCCACAGAGTCCCTCACCACCCAGAAGGGCTCCTCAGGCATCTGGTGCTCATAGAAGACCGCTCCAGACTCCAGCTGAGGACAACAAGAGACATGAGTCAAGTCGTGGACAGTAACTTGTCTCTTTTGGAATTTTTACAATAAACAATGTTCTCAAAGGCCTATCTGCAAACAGAGCTCATTATTTTTGTTATTCCGGAGAGGTCATCTGAAATTTTTCCGCCGACGTCTTCGTCCCCCCCCCGGAGGTTGAAAAGATCGACAGGGAAATCGGCGTCCCGCATCTCGGGACTGAGCGTCGGAATGCGGCGGCTTGTGTTTATTTTTTGAGGTCGCCGTGTCCTGAACTCAACTTTTTCTCTCACACTAGCACGCTTTCATGTAAAATAATACGCGCGCGCACACAAACACACCGAAGTCAAATAATCAAAGAGCGACGTCTCAACGGTTTGCAAGCGGAGACATTCCGCTTATCCAAGCCAAGAATTGATGGAGATGAACATACAAATACATTTGTCTGATTCATAGCTTGACTAGAGTCAAAGCGTATAGCTCATAATCACTCACAACAAAAATATCATAAAACACTGATGGTAAGTTGCGCAATGTTTTCAAATGGCCTCGGCGATTAGTCTTTTTCTGCAAATGGAACATAAAGGCGCTTTTCTTTACCAGCTAAAATTCATTCAAGTGCGTTATCGTGAGCTCGGGTTGGAAAGCGAGAAATTGGCTCTGTCTACAAACGATCCTTGTAAATGGACAAAATGGCCCTGAAATGGCCACTTCAAACCACTTAAAACTTTTTCTAGTTGAGACCATTTTCTGCCCACGGGTTAATGGACTGCAGAGTATGAAGCTCAAGTTGTGAGGTATTCTACCAATATTGAGTGCTATCCTAGCCAAAGAGTGCCAATTTTTATTGATTTTAAATGCATAATTATTTCGGTGTTACTTTACGGCCGTACGGAAGGAGGATGTTTACTTTATTGCACAACGTAAAAAGTCTAAATCATAATTTAAGCTCACTACATCTTAATGGAAAATGGAGGTACCCTAAGGATATTTATCAAATGTGAAAAGAAAATGTCAATTTTCTAAAGGCCATAGTCCCAACTGAGAAGGTCTTGGGACTGGAGGCACTCCCAGACTTCCTTTGTATCACTGCGTTAGTCAGGACATGTGTTTGCAGTTCTCTTTATGGTTTGTACTGATACATTTATAAGCCTGCAGTAAATACACGACCGCTTATAGCGCAGTGACGTTTTCACAAGCGGTGCATGTATGACACATTTATGTGGGCAGCATGACCGCAAGAGAGACATTTGTGAGTTTTAGACTTTACTCACTGACGCCACCCTCTGGTAAGGAGAAGGAATAGTATTGTGACCCCCGAAATTTTGAGAGGTGTACCAGATCACCATGATATAAGATTTTTATGTAATTATTCGCAAAAATTAAATGAATGCTGACCTTATTTGGATGTTATGAGCAGTAAGAAATATATTTTGTCTGTAGTTAATTAAATATTAGTACATTTAGTTCCTTTAAAAGCACGTTTGTCACTTGCTGTCGACTGAAAGTGACGTCATTAGTGAACAGGTAACGACCAATCACAGCTCACCTGTTCTCTGGGTTTATTGTTTACGTTTACAATGGTCACTAACTACTTAACTGTGATATTTAGGGGTAGTCCACTTATTTCGGCATTTTTAGCAATAAAAAAGCCAATATTTCGTCTATAATTACCTCTTTTAGGACCAGACAATTTGAGGCACTTCCTTAGCCGAACAATTGAAAATATTTGAGAAAATAAAAAGCAATAAGTACCCGCAAATAACGGTCTCATCTCTCAAAAGCGTAAAATTACATCCTTGGGAGTGAATGAATTGAATTTGATTAAAAAAAAAATCACGTACAATTATTTCTTTTAAAATCACATTTTTTCACCGAAAATGAAATCACATGCTGAAGGCTCAGGTCACATGACTGACAAGTGATCCATGATTGGATGGATTTGAGCACAGGTGGTCAGTTTCAGTCGACAGGAAGTGGAAAAATCTTTTTACAAATGTATTAATTGCATATTAAAATGATTTAGTTATCAGATTAATGATAGAAAAAATATTTTTATTTGCTGACAAATTATGTTAAGCATCCCTTTAACTACTAACAAATGACTTTTATGCATTTTGTCACTAGGTGGCAGCAGCGATCTTCACAACGTCCTCCCACAAATCAGTTCAGGTTGTCCACCTACTAAAAGTGAAACAATGTTTCACCTCATTGGCCAAGCAGAAAAAGGGCGTGGCTGACTCAACCATCTAATTTCAGCAAGACAAGAAACAAGTGTACTACAATTCCTGAGTTTTGGGATATTTTCTCACCTGGGTTTGTGAGAATCGGTTGATTTCTTCCATCTGGTTCTTGTCCTTGGCCAGGATGAGTCTTCCCAGACGAGGAGGATGGACCAGCGAGTAGCTGATCTCGTTTCCGTCCTCGTTAGTCACGGCGCCCAGATTGGCACTCGTGATAGGCTGCCTGCTTCCTGCGGGCACACACGAGTTAATCGGTGGAAAATTAACATCCAGGCCGTGTAGTCAAGCAGACTCCAGAGTCACTTTACTCGATGTTTTATATCATTTCATATGTGATGTGCTGAGAGAATACTCCAGGGTTGCCAATATTAAATCACTTTTTTATGTTCCTCATCTGTAGAACCAGGGCCGATGAAAGAAAAAAAAAAGGTTTAGCAAGTCAGAATTCTTACTTTAAGGTGAGAATTCTGACTTCATTTTCAGATTTGTGACCTTAAAATCAGTGGGATTAAAGTGAGAATGATCAGATTAAAAGCAGAATTTTGACAATTCTCGCAGACTTTTACAAATTCCAACTTTGAAATAACTTCTCACGTAAAAATAAGAACTCTGACTGTATTCAAAGAAATTTGCTTCTGAGTTTTAAGTTACAATTCTGAGAATATAGTCAGAATTCTGACATAATAGTGAGTTTTCCGCCAAGATTTTTTTTCTTCACTGGCCTTAATCCTCTGAGTCAAAATCTGACTTCAGATTTTAAAATGAAACTTCTATGAGTGATCAGAATTCGGAAATAAAATTGAGAATTCTGACAACCTTTTTTTTTCTTCATTGGTCCTAATTCTCTTTTGTATTTACTTGTTCACATATTTGGTTAAGTCGTTTTGTTAAACAAAACAAAGCAAAACAAAACAAAACAAAACAAAACAAAACAAAACAAAAAAAACAAAACAAAACAAAACAAAACAAAACAAAACAAAACAAAACAAAACAAAATAAAATAAAATAAAATAAAATAAAATAAAATAAAACAAAACAACCTAATTGTGCTGTGTATAATCACACTAAAGTCTGTGTCTTTCTAAAAAACAAAACAAAACAAAACAAAGACACTAAAGTCTTTCTATTTCTAAAAAACAAACCAAAACAAAACAACATCATTGTACTGCGTAAAATGAAAGTAAAGGCTTTCTCTTTCTATTTCCAAAACATCAAAACATGTGTCAAAAGATTGACCCCAATCCAAAAAAAAATGATTTAGTCAATTACTGTATGTGACTGACAATATGCAAAAAAAAAAAGAGAGGAAATATGCAAAAATTAGGAAAACAAAATCAACTGTCACAAGTAATGCACTCACTAAGTAATAATAACACTGTGATTTACAGTCTCTATTTCAACTTAAAGGCCCTCTGACCGAGCGACCATCTCACCTGGAAACACCATAAGCTCCTCTTGCGTTACCATGGTGATGGTGAGAGGTCTGGCCGTGACCACAAATGTATAGAGCGGAGTTGTGTGTTCGCCGTCTGTCACCGTAAAGCTGAAGCCACCAGACTCCTCTCCTGCAGAAAATTCAACAATTCACCATCAAATATTCAGAAGCAAGTACGGCTCATGAGACTCGGGTGTGGGCGTGTCCTCACCCTCATGAATGAAGACGATCTCCCCGTTGTCTATTTGGGCCTGTGTGAAATTGACCGCGGCTTCCTCGGGGAAGTCTTTGAAGGCCACCATCCCGTTGGTGGGAGACTCCACGGTGTAGTACACGTCCTCAGAGGGGGTATCGGCGTCTTCGCTCTTCAGCATGCTGGAAGTGATATCGGCCTCTTCGCCTGCCAGGACCTGGCAGGAGAAAACAAAAGATTTGAGAAAAAAGACCAGTACAGAAATTGGGAAAAAATGTTAAAGCCCCTAAATAAAACTCATCCACAATGCATTTAACTTCATCTAGTCATAACATCCATTTTCAACAATGCTTGTGCTTATTCTTTTTAGGTTCACTTTTAAATATTTATCACGTATAGTACATGGTAGAAATAAATACGACATAAAATTAATTTAAAAAAACATAGTATAAAGATATTATGTAATAATAATATATGCATACAAAGAAAGAATAAAAATAAAATATATGAAGAACATAATACAATCATTTTATAAAGTAAAAATAATACGAACGGTAAGATTTAGATTCATTTTAATTTCAAGATTGAAACGAGGTCATTCCCGCACGCAAAATTGCTGTCACACAACTTTGACGTCAACATGCAGTTACAAAAACTAACGACAGATGGCGACAACGGTGCGCCCCACGAATGAGACTGCATTTGGGTTAATGAGACAGCACCAGCAGGTGCGTTTGCAAATGAATGAATCCATACTTTTTCGACGTAGACGAATGGAGGACAAGAAAAAAAATCTGACAAAAAACGGGTGACTTTTTTTCCCTCCATCATATGAACGTAGTGCACGTTTAAGTACTCGAAAACAACTGTAAAACTTTGAAATTGTTTTGTTTTTCAGGCTCCTTTTACACGTTAAAAATTAATGGATAACCTAAAGAAGTGATCTCAACATTAATCTGCATCCATGGCGTGATTGAAGCGACTAAGTGGTGAGTTGTGTTTTATATTTCGTAAAACCAGCTTGTTCTACTTTTTAAGATGGAGTCCTTCAAATAGCCACGATTTTGTTTGTGATATATGTTTATTTATTTATTTATAAAATGGTTTCTTCTGGTCCATGAATTCTGCCTAATTATCAACAAGAGGTAAACAAGTCACGTGACAGGAAAAAGAGCCAAACCAAAGTGTTTGCACACTCAACCAGTCCAAAATATTTGTCAGTGTTGACAAACTTTTACCGAAAAAAAAGTGCCAGTTCCAGGTGGCAGACGAAAATTACGACTGCAGGCTTGAATTAAAACAAGGAAAACTTTTCTGTTTTGCTCAGCCCTGCCAAATATTCCACCCCAAATGTTTCATTTTTGTTTGGATTTCTTTCAAAAAGTCATTTCAATCGATCTGTCAGAACTTGTGAGAATGTGACGTCTAGCTTGCTGTGATTTTATATATACGCGTTATATATGACGCAGTTGATAGAACATTGCTTTGTAACCACTAGAAAATGTAGCAATTTAAACTCAAATTATGCAATTTGTAAAAGTACAATATTGCCACTTATGGTCTTGTCTGTTAAGTTTATCATTTCATTTTTTCCATTCCCTTTTTTTTTTCTGATTGGCCTTCCCGAACGCTTGATGGCGCCGGAGAGCAAACGAAGCACCAAGAAACCTCATGCGGGTTCCTAAATCTTGACGAAATGATTCCATTGATTGTAAATAGATCAGTAATTTTGATTATTTTTTTGACGGCAGTTCTATTTGGGGTTGTTTTCGTTTTTGGAGTAGTATAATGCGCGACATCATATGCTCCTTTGGGTTGCGTACGGCCCATTAGCTGTGTGTTGGCCACCCTGGGCCCTGTTGCAAACGCTAATGTCAACTCGCCGACTACGCCAAAAAGGATCAACGGTGAGTTGGAACAGCGCCCGAGCTGAGCCCATGTTATTTGTCATGGTCCGATCGCGGGACTCTTGAGATTACCGCGCACGCACTTCCTGCTTTAAATCAACCCGGGCGACATTTTTCGTGCTATCGCGTTACACAAAGCGCGCCGCTGGCGGATGTTGGAGCCCTCATCATCAACTGGCGGACGCGTTGGTGGTTTTTCCCAAAATATGACTTGCCAGGGAGACGTGGAGCCGCAGTAGGAGGGATGGAATGGGCTGAATGACACACTTGCTTTCCAGTTGTGGGAGCAGATGACTCCTGACTTTTCTCAACAGTCCAAACTATGAAGGGACATTTCCAAACTTGGGCCCAAGTCAAAACTGACTGACTTCGGTTGCTGATATATTTGTAACAAAACCGGGGATGCTTTGATCAAATTTGATAAAGCACGCTGCTAGCGAGGGCGGCACAATTTATCGATTTTTAATTGTAATCACAATATTGGCTGCCACGATTAATTCCTCTGCGATATTAACATTTAAAAAGCCGTATAGCTTACATGTTAAATCAAGCACTTTGTCATCCTACCACCAGGGGGCAATGTTTCGCACATGACATAAGCTTCTGCTTTTCTCATCCTTTTAAATTATTTACCAGTTTGAAATGGCATTGAGTTTCTCACCTGATTCCTAATATATACTGCGCTAGCTGTCAATTTTCACTTATTTTGAAAAATTGGCAAACATTTGACTGAATTTGGTTAGACGTGACCGGAGATTACATTTTGACTGCGAATTGATTGAAATTTGCTTAAAAGTAAAAACTGGGCTTGGTTCTAAGTAGGCTGAGGGTTCATTTTTTTCATTGGTTTGCGCACATCAAGTAAGTTATTTACTTTATTTCAGTTTATTATTATTGAAGCGTTGTTTATATACTGCTTGTTAAAAAAGGGCATTAAATAGACGATTGACCAAAAATGATGAATAATCGTGATTTCAATATTGAGTAAAATAATCATGATTATTATTTTGTCCATAATTCTGCAGCCCTACTGCTTCCTATATTTAAAAAAAGTCACATTACACTCATAAAATATTAATCGTTTTTTTGAGTACTCATGTATGTGCTAAGTTTCAGAACTATTCTCAACAATTAGACCTTCAAAATTAGCAGTTTTTTTCTGTGCGTTGCCGCGGCAACAGTTTTACGAAACCACAAAGTTTTCGTTACCTCATGAAGGCCGAAACTCTTCATTCACTTTTTTTTTTTCCCACCTGTGCAACTTAATTGAAAACGCTCTTTTCATTCTTAAAAGGTAGAGTAATAAAATCAACTAAAATAATTTTTTTGCACAAGTCTTCACACCCTCCTTTTACTTTGGCTGCGACTGTGTTTGATAACCACAGTCGCTGTACAGTGTAGAGAGAAACACTGTTAAATTGTTTATTTATGATCATTGAATTATTTGACATTTACCGATATTTTTCCCAATTTTGCGCTATTTTGGAGGTCAAGATTCACTGTACCTAAGATGATATTGACTTGCAGTTTTTTTATGTTTAGGCTTTTTAAAATATCGGGGGAATTCCTCATTCTGCCCACTTTCAACCGTCATTAGACTGAAAAACTAACTCAAAGTTCATCCCATAAAGATTTTACGTCTGCAACATTTCACCAGTGAGCACGTCGAGGAAGATAAAAGCTCTAAGCAACAGCGACGGGAAGTTTCCAGAACATTACCTCCAGCCCGGTGTTGCGCGTCACTTTAGGCGGCTCGTCGTTGACGGGCCTGACAGTCACGGCGACGATGACAGGAAGGCTGCGGCGGTCGATCTCATAAGCCGAGGCGGAGACGGTGAAGCTGTCCTCGACGCTCTCGGTGCTGTCGTGCACGTAGTAGATGTGTCCGAGTTTTATCTGCGGAAGACAGAAAGGATTGCGCGGAGACATTGTCACTTTTCACGGGGCTTGCAAACAAAACGCTGACAGTTACATGCCGCAATATATCAGTCCCATTCCCCAGTTGTTTCAAACTAAGATTTTCAAATCCAGGCAGTACGGCGAGCTCGTTAAGGCGTTTGTGTCTCGGGTCTGAGTTTTGGGGTTTGAAAGGGCTCTGTTCTTCCAGTGTGGAGTTTTGCATATTCTCACCACGTTGGTGGTTCAAGTTTTTGTGAATATAAAAGTTGATGCATGATTGACTTGAATTGAGTTTTTTTCTTGAGTTCCTACACACTCTTAAGAATAGACTCTGAACGCCTGCTCTAGGAGTTCAATTTCGTTTGTGATTGTGGCAGTTGGAGAAGTGTGATGGCCAAAAATCTTCTTCAACTGGTTTTGAACTGCAGTTGAGGACAAAAATGTCTGGTGCCTACAAAAACCGCAAGATCTAAGGTCTTGTGTACATGTAACCAGGGCTGTGTACACCCATATAAATCTCCCATCTTGGTGTGTTAAAAAAATTCTGCCCATATAGCTTTATTTTATTAGAAAAACGCCACGCTATACGAATCCATGTAGTGTGGTTTATTCATTTACAAGCATGCCACACCACTAGGTGGCAGTAGTTTTGACAAATTCTGTCCCATCAGAACCAACATCCGTCTCTTGACGTCACAGGAGTTGGCATCCTTGGTGGGAAATCGAGTAGAGTGATGAGTTAAAACTCCCATTTATGATTGCTACACACAAAAAAAAAAAACCCAAACACGAATCTGGGGAATTGAGCAAATCTTCACTTTGGTTGACGTTTTTAGAGATAGCAGCCAGAAGAGCTGCTTTGAGATGTTTTTGTTAACCAGGGTTGTACCAATTATTTTCACTAAAAGAAGCAAGCAGAAGGAACCAACGTCTGAATCCATCCAGGTTCACAAACAGGCATTAAGATGAGGTTTATTCTTTAAGAATTCTTAAAGCGCTCCAGTTTTTATTCTTTACTTAGCTGTTTTCCCTTATTTTGAAATATCTGCTTTTAATCCGGAAGGAAACACTGTAGTTCCTGTTTACGTTCTTCTTTTGTCATTTAGCTCTTAGCGGTGGTTGTTACCTTGGTTTCAAGAAATCAAATAGCAGACTGACCCGTTCGAGGGTCGCAGGGGCATTAAGATGACATTTAGTTTGTGTCAAGAATTCTTCAAGCGCTTTAGTTTTGAATGTTCAGTTATAGTTCTGTGAAAATGTGTGCTTTTAATCTGGAAGGCTTTAAAACCGATTGGCTGCCTTGTGCCACGTTTCGAGTCTCATTGCACCAAACACATCCTACAGATCTTGCCCTATCAGCCAACCGTCACTGACTGCCATTCAAACGCGTCGCATGTTCCGCCGTCCACATAGTCGATCTGAACCAAGCATTATTTATTTTCCCAAACCGCGGAGCCGTAAAAGATCCGTATACGGCTCTGGAGCCGCAGGTTGGCGACCCCCGGTGTAGCCTGTACCTCAGCTGTCAACCAAATGAATATTACCCAATGTGAACAAAATAAGACATATATAGCGACTTGGGCGACCATGCGGTTTTACAGTCAGCGCTATTATTTGCTGCGCTGCACAGAGACAGAAAGTAATAATCGGCTGGTAATGTCTGCCTACGGAAGGGACAAATAGCACGGTCTCTGTGGGAGGAGACCTAAACACAGAGGAATCAGTCAGCCACTGTCAAGCGAGCCGCCATGGAAAGCGCCACCTGCGGCAGGGGTCCACTCTGTCGCCTACATGCATACAAAAGAAGGAAGCGCCGCATCTTGTCGCCTGGCCTTGAAGTCCTGTTCGACTGGAGCCATTTTGACACTTCAGACAGTGATCCGGCAGCCCGCTCGCCACGGACGACAGTGGTACATTTATCTCGATAAAAGCCGGTAAAGTGCTCTGACGAGAGGAAACGCTTCGGGGAGCGGGACGCGCCAAATGGATCCCATATGACGGGTTGCGTCTGGAATGACAAGCTGGGTCATTACGGATGGAGCGCGGTCACCAATGAGTCAGCGTGCTTCTTAGACTGCTATTGTGCATTCGTATTTACACTGCATGAACAGTTCTTTGATTTTGGTTTGACTTGGATGAAATATTTTTCGGTCCTTCACTAGTATTACGTTGCAATAAAAGACCTTACCCACTTAGTCATTATGATACCGTTCACTTTTTATTAATACAGCTATTTGTATTTTTTACTGTGAAAGTTTCAGAGTCAATGTTTTTGATATATTGACAGTTTAAAGTAATAATATGGGCAATCATCAAGATTATTTTGGGGGGTTTCCAATTTTCATCCTTTTTTTTCCACTCTTTACGACTGGGGTCAGTTATTTCCTGTGAATTACTGCGTCTCGTAAATGTCCATGTCTTCTTTGATTGACTGGAATAAAGTAGACGGAAAATAAACTATCCTATAATAAATAAATCAACTAAATAAAAAATGCTGTCTGGGTGCAGCTATTGAGTATTTTGGTATTCAGATATCCTACCGAAAATCTAATAAAAATATATAATAATAACTATTTTGACTTGGTTAAAGAACATGCATGACTATAGAAGACATCTGAATGCAGATTTTTCCAAGTGTTATTTGGGAAAGTCAAGTTTACTTTTAAATTTTCCGCCTTATCGCGTTAGCGGCGTCGTGTTACCCAAAGTACTCGAATTACTCTACTCGTTTCATTCCTCATCCTGTCATGACTTTCAAAACATTCTTGTTTATAGCGATATCATTCCTCCACTGACTGAAGAAGTAGTTCTACTGCATTTTGAATGAATCATAGACAGTTCCTTCCCCATAAAATACCTCTGACATATTCTACACCAATTCTGACATCAGTGACTTGTGCATGGGGGGGTTTTTCCCCAGAAAAGTGATCTGAGATGTCCCAATAGTTTTGTCTTCATAGGGTTTTCTACACCCAATAGGAATCGCTGATTTAAGTGAAGCTTTATTGGAGGAGAAAAACGATATTAACAGATACGGAATCCATGCTGGGAGCTGCCACGTCTGATTTATTTCATTGCCTTGTGGAGGATCATCCATACGAGTCAGTCCGCGATACCGTTGACTCATATAACCTCCACGAACCCTAGTCAAGAACATGAGCGCGCACACACACACACACGCACGCATCTATTTGCTGGTGTCCCAGAGAGTAGCTTGGATCTGTTCAACTTGTGGAAAATAGTCAAAAATTACAGTTGGCTTCCGTGGCTCAATGTGGTGTTCATTTGGGAGCGAGCGTAGCAGTAAAAGTAAAAAGTGCACACACCGCACGCATAAAACATTTCCGAGAGGCAGTATAATGAGCTTTGTCTTTCAACGGTGGCAAATTATATCAATGCCCGTGCTTTTTCTTGTGATTTCTGAGAGGTAGGCGCAGGTCTGCCAGCATGGGTGGTTTGCGTGAACTCTATTATAGGAATGCACGACGCCAGTTTATTTTGGCCGCAGGCGCTCAAAAAACCAGCATCAGTTTTTCCAGAAGTGAAGCGAAGCGAGAGAGCGACGAGAAAGATGCAGGCCAGGGCTGGATGTGGGAGCGGCGAAGATGTCTGTCTGACGAGCTAAACGATGCGGTAACGTTCTGGGTTTCTTTTTCCT
This sequence comes from Hippichthys cyanospilos, assembly GCF_059441005.1. NCBI lineage: Eukaryota > Metazoa > Chordata > Actinopteri > Syngnathiformes > Syngnathidae > Hippichthys > Hippichthys cyanospilos. Next base: position 20,887,576 of record NC_142374.1, read on the forward strand.
TTTCCCATTGGTGCAATTTTAATATTTTCCTGAAAGCGGCGGGAGACTCGACACGACAACTTGTGTTCACCGGTAACGGAAAAATTCGGTGACGTGACTTCTCGTGGACAAAATCTCTTTGATATTTTACAACAGCATGAACAAGATGTTCTGATAGACATCGCGTCAGATAAATAAAGCCATCCCCTAATTATGAATTGCCGTTTTCCCCCATCATGAAAACGCACCGTAAATTTCAAACTATAAACTTCAATATCAAATATTTGACAATCTTTTTTTGTAATGTGTAGGCCACACTGCACTATAAGTTGCTGTTTGTAAAATCAGGTATTTACGCAGAAAGATGTTTTTTATTCTATTTTTTTTAACTGAATAGTTACCTTAACATCATGCCTTAAATATGAAGCATAATTGCAGGTTTAGAATTGATAGTAGCACCAACATTTTTTCAACTTAATACCGACACACTTGGGTTGGTAGAATACTGCACCAACACAATAGTAACACACCCGATTAAATGCCTCCCAGAGGTTTTGGGGGCCAACATCTTCCTCTTCACCTTCTGCACTACACCCAATCAAGAGTCACGCTGAGGTGTAGTAGCTGTTTAATATTTTGTTGTGTCCCCAGTAATCGCAGCTGGTATTGAGTTAGTTTACATAAAGGCTGCTGATGGCTAGTTAAAAAAAAAAAAAAAAACTGCCGGCATCCGCAAAATTCAAAGCAGGAGAAAGTGGTGGTTTCTAGTCTGAAATTTACAGTAATTAAATGCGCAAGCAGCGTGTAACTGGCCTTTGAACCCACCTCAAAATGATCCTCAAACCTTTCCGCAAATAAACTTCGTCCTTTCATCATTCTACAAACCGGGGTTGACTCGGGAGAATTACGTAGAGTTGGACAAAATATAAGCTATCGGCTAGCAGCTAGCTGGACAGACATTTTAAGGGAGGTGAGCAGTTAGCGGCTAGTATGGGTCGCGACAGCCAGCAGACTATTTTTCATGGGGCGTTTAATTGCTGAAAATGTATCTGCACACTTCGAGTACTATTGTTGCTGACAGTCTGACACTTGCAAATTTACTGACTCTTTTAGAGCTGACTCAAAAGTGCTGCGGAAGCAGGTCACCCTTTAATGGCGCTCAGTCATCACTACAGGTGAAGACGATTTTCATAAACGAGACACCCTCCTGAAGGCTATTTATTATCACGTTTATTTCTTATACCATAAACGCAAAAGTAATTGGAGTATTGCCGCATCCATAATCATAAACCTTACTCGTACTTAAACGGAAGTTTTATACTCTACCTCTTCCCATGTGAAGTAAGTCAGCTCGTCTCCGTCCTGGAATCGGATCTCCCCGTGCTTTGGCGGTTTTTCCACGACGAATTCGATGTTGAAGGCTTTGTAGAAGGGATGCGAGATGTTGATGACGTCGTCGTTGATGACCTTGCTGAAGCCCTCCCTCACAGTGAAATTGAGAGACTGGATCGGTATGATTCTCGGCACGATGTTCACGGTGAGGCGGAGGTCCTCAACTGTGGTAAAACCGTTGCTTACATCCGCGGTAAAGACGTCAACACCCTGGAAAGACAAGAAACATCAAGTATGTGATGTTCACCTCTCTGCAGCGTTTTGTCCGTTCCTTTGATCTTAACATCAAAGGAATGCATTTAAAGAAGACACCAGGGAGCTGAAATTTCACCCAGATGTTGAAATGTCCAATGCTTTGAGCGGAATGGATGAATTTGTCCAAGAAACGGACACAGTACTGCGCGAGAAAGCAAAGCACCAGATGAAAAGGAGCAAAGATCACACCTGGATGGATGCAGACACGTAAAGGATGCGTCCATGATCAATGTCCTCCTGTGTAAACGAGTGAATGTAGTCGAGGACTGGCGAGTCCGTGCCATCTGTGCTGTTAGTCAGTTTGACCACATGACCGAGGCGAGGCGGTTCTTTGATGGTGAACACCATTTCTGTCGGTAGAATGTCGGCTTGCTCCACCTAAAAATACAAAAAGGGACAACGTTGGACGTAACCAAACACAGCTGGCAAACTTTAAAAAAGAAAAAGGTCTCCTGGACCAATACATAAAATCTAATATGTTAGGGTATTATTTACTTGGTTGTTGTTCAAATTGGAGCAGGGTAGTATTTCCTGCGAGCAATTCTCGGGGTGAAAAAAAGTACTTTCAACTTCATTAAAGCTTGTGTGAGAAATTGGGACACGGGTGTAGACCGTGTCATGTCACACATTTATACGCAGACAGATTTATGGTCATCTGACTTGGAGAAGTTTTTAATCAGCTCCCCGGAGCCCCAAGCCTGTTTAGCAGTCATGGCTCCCTTTCACTATATTTCACATCGCACTACTTTGCATTTCACAGTGTTGTAGGAAATATATTCGTTGCACTTCCACAAGCCAAGTCAATATTTTACCTCTGGAAAGACCACACTATCACGGCAGAGAGACTGAAAATATTGGAGAAGTATGTCTTCAGGTTTTTTTTTTTTTCCAAGATGCATTTCATCCTCACTCTGCACACCGGATTTATAATGTATACTTTGGGCTTAAGTATTTTGCTATCAAAATTGCTCTTCATTAGTCTAAAAGTCAAGTTACATACTGTAAAATGGGAATGTGTTTAGACTTGACGGATGATTTGAATCCCATTAGCTGCTTTCCAGACGAACTGCAGGCAGGCCCTTCTTACAAATTACAGCGGGCTTCAGGAAGCTCCCCACGGGATCCGCAATGCTCTGTTTTCCACACTTAATAGAGTGCAATTTAGTACATAAACTAGATTAAAAGCAGTGGCTGTGCCGTCACATTTAGCACGGCTTTCATGTGGCTGCAATGTAGATTAGAGAGGAGGCATCGCTGCAATGAGCCATTTGAAAAAAGTAGCCGGATCACATCAAATAAACTTATATATCCCCTATGATAACGAGAATACCGTCACACGCTTGCCAAACCTAAACACACAAGGTAAACAAATTGAAACAGTTGAATCAAAGCCTAATTCTTGCTCGACATGACGTGTTTTTTTTACGGGGATGATTAGAATTACCTTGACAAAATCAGAGTTGATGACCGTGTGCTCGCCCTCGTAGGAAATGATGACCGCATTGGTAATCACTTCAGGTTCTGAGAGATAACCTTGTTTGAATATTTTAATTCTGAATGTTCCCTCTTCAGATCTTTCTTTTGCTCGGACTGTGAAGCTGAAGGCGTCCTTTGACCTCAGGCTCTCGTAATTATGTTCATAGGAAACCACGCCCTTTTTCAAGTCCTCCTGGGTGAATTCTTGAGCTTCGATCCCGCTTACTATAATCCTGCCGTCGCTGGGAGGTGATGTCACTTGAAACTTAATCTCACTCTCATCCCTGATGTCCATATTGGACTCGGCGCTCAGCAATGTCGTGTTGAGGGTTTTGGTGCCTCCGTGGTCAATGACAATCATTGTATTGTTGACTACTCTCAGGTAGGGTTCGCCCGCTTGAACCTGCAGCAGAGCGGTTGTCTTGTGAAAGCCATCAGACACTTGCAGCGGGAAGCGTTCCTGGTCGGCTCCCTGGTGAATAAAGAGAACCTTTTTACCACGCAGGTCAGCTTGGGTGAAACGGAATAGGGATTGCGAGGGATTCTGCGCGGCGACGATATTGCCAGAAAGGATACCCTCGCGAGCATAGACAATCTGGGAATCATTAAACCCTACGTCGTCGTCCTTGAACTGGATATCATCAGTTGTTAGCAGACGCTGTCCATGGCGGACAACGTTGAAAACTTTATCCACAACCTGCAGTGGAGCGTGTTCGTTCTTGCTTTGGATAGATATCCTAAAGATGTCACGTACAGTTTCCTGGACCCCAAACTTGTCCGCTCCCTGATCGAATACTGTGAAGTGGAATTCATCCCTATCTGTGCTGGAACCGTCGTGCTGGTATATGAGTCTGTCCAGTTGGAGGTCTTCATTACTAAACACTCTAACGGCTCCCTCAAATCGCGGCTGCCCTGGAGGGGAGTCCCTTATGAGCCGCCCGTGCTTTGGTTCCTGATTGATCTGGTACATAAAATCCGAAGAGCCGGTTGACTCCACCCAAAGGTAATTTTGATTTAAAACCTGCTCGCTGCCATGTAAGACAGTTAGCACCTCATTGGTCAGAACGGGGGCATCAGCATCAGCGAGGATGTTGATTGGGAATGTGTATAAAGGAGAGTACTGATCCTCGGCAAAAACTTTGAACTGGAATTGATCTGTCGTGTCAACAGCTCTTCGCACAAGAACTCTGTAGCTGATATAATTGTCCAAAATGTCTCTCTGAGTGAAGGTATCGCCTTCATTCAACTCCAAGTCCAGTAACTGGAGGCTACCCAGTGATGGAGGCTTGACGAGAATGTACTTGACGCTTTCCGGGTCTGGGTTTCTTCCTTTCACTTCGGCTTGAAGTTCAGTGTGTCCGATGATTAGCTCTTCACCGGCCTGCATCTCCCCTGGCACCAAGGTTGAGATTTTAACCGGAGAGGGCATAATCTTGATCAAAAATGTGTTATTTCTGAGAGAGAACGTGCCCAGGTGGGTGTCAAACTGAATCCGTTCAACAACAACATCTTCTTGGTCACTGGAATCGGTGCTGAAGTACCTCAGGTAGTTTTGATCCAGATCAGACTGACGGAACTCCGTGATTGGTTTTAGCATCCCATCACTCGTCATGATCTTCAGTTCCCCGTATATGAGCGGTTGTGTGATGTTATAAATGACATCTCCGTTACGGGGATGCGTGAGGACTGCCAAATTGTGAACGCCGATAGAAGCGTTGCTGCCTTGAGCCAGGAGAAGTCCGGTGTTAGTCACCACGGTCATATGTGGCTGAGTCAAAGCCAACTTGAAAGTTACAGCGTGGCTGACAGATTGACCGTCTGATACTTCCAGAGTAATTGCATTGGCTTCGCCCCCTTTGTGCACATAATAGATAGCCCCTTCTCTTAGATCCTTGCAAGTAAACTCTGTGATGCTTCTTCCTGGTTCCTGAATTTTCTCGAGATAACCGGTTTCAGCAGAAAGCTCAGATGTCACGGTTACCACCAAGTTGTCACAACGGGTGTCGGAATCTGTGATTTTGATAAGACTTGGGCTCAAGCGCGTCTTGCCATTCTCCGTGATGGTGATTTCTTCCCCGCTCAGTTGTGGAATGTTATTGACAGGAATGATTTCAACTGGGAGCACGTAACTTTGAGGAGTTTTAAGACACTCTGGGAGGTAGCCATCACTGGTAGCAACCACTTCTAGGTGAATGCGATCTGCATGTCTCTCGTGTCCATCGTGCATGTACTTGATTTTCTGGTTGACAACATCCATAAGAGTGAATTTTTGTGTGCGTTTTGTGTTGATGTCCATATCAAGCAGGCCGTACCACGGGTCAGTCTTGAGGGAAAAGATAATCTGGGACTGACGCAAACCTGCGGCACTGAGGTCAAAGGTCGGGCGCAGGTGGTCAAGGTCTAGAAGAACCTCTCCACCTTCTGGCACAAGCAGAGGTAATGCATCGAGGAGCCTGGTCACATTTTTGAATACCGCTGGCGTGTTGTCTGTTGGGGAGCAATGTGGTTCTACGGTTTCAATGTCGACGTACCGGGTCCGAGGCGGCGGGGATGTTGTTGTTGTGTCAACGTCATAATAACTGGAATAGTCATAGTCCTCTCCTTCACATTTGACATGAACGTCTTTGGTCACCAGCGCGTCCTGTAGGCTTCTATCCTTCTGATTGACTTTGATCTCTCCCAAGCATCCGATGAACGACTCAGCGGTCATCTCTTCTTCCGCGCGATTCAATAAGTCACTCGCACGAAAGACATCCTTCATTTTAGCCTGAATGCCTCCTAAATATAAATTTCCAACCAAATCCAATTTATGAGTAGAGTCAAGAGGAAGGGAGACGACCTGGCTGTCTATGTTAATGTCGAATGAATCCTGACTGACTTGCACCTTAACTCTATGCCACTGATCGTCATCCAGCTGCACCTCATTGTTCTCCAGCACTTCCATGCCTTTGCCGTAGTCCAGCACACCTTTGAGGTAGCCTTTCACAACACCAATAGCGATAAAATCTGTCTCTCTCCCGGGGTGAAACGCAAGAAGGGCATCTTCAATTGTTGTCTTCATGAGGAATTCCAAAACTCTTGGAGCGCCGCTCGCCCCGCTCCAAGTGGGAAAGGACACAAAAGAATCCGGCGTGCTGAAACTGGTCGCCTCTCCGTCACCCGCTTCAAATTCGCTGCTGCAGGATTCCTTTGTGTCATGGCATTGTTTAAAGAGTGTGCCGAGAATATCAAATTCATGGGATTCGAATTTGACCTTGGTCATGCAGCCACGGAAAGGTGGAATGGCATTGCTAAGGTAAGGAGTGTCAAGATCTCCGGTTCCTCCCAGCCAAATACCCTGGTCAATGTTCAATTCTTCCCCGTCATCGTTAAGAGGGAGGTATGTGGAGAAGAGCTCGTCAATTGTCATGGTGAGCTTGGCATCCTGCAGCGTGAGGGAAATTTTGTGTTCCAGAAGGTTGTTCAGCTGGAGACCTTGAGACGATGTCAGGATCACCTCCTCTGCACCCATGTTCATCCGAGCCTACAGAAAAATGACAGAATTAACGTCATTCATATTACACGTCACAACGTAACCCTCCGATTGTTCGGCAAATTTACCAAACCATCACTTTACAATAGCTGTGATCGTTTTGGTAACAATATCCAATCAAGACTTGTTTTTCCAACTGACATAATTTGAATTGCTCAGTTTTCCGATGCAACGCTTTAAATTTTTTTTTTTTACTGTTTCAGAAATTTCAAGATCAGTTATATGTCCATGTCCTTCACCTGTATTTTCCCATTTAGTAGCTCAATGAACAAGTAGTCCTCCATTCCAGCGGCTAGGAGCAGTAAGCCGCTTCTCCGACTCGTCTTTATCTGTAGCGTCACATGGAAGGTGGAGACATCTTGGAAGGTTTGGATGCTGCAGTAGCTGTCCCCAAAGTAGGATTCTGTGAGGAAAAACAAGACCTTACTTAAGTAGTTTATCAGTCATAACCCCTTCTGAGGACAAACATTCTTAATATGTTTCTAATGGCATGTAAATTCAGCATTCAACTATGCTCTAAAGGGCCCTCAGCAAATGCAGGAAGTCATGGAGGAAGTCAATTATTTCCTATTGCGCAGCCAAGATTACGCTGGATCAATGCCCAAGAAAACTATTTCCGCAACCTGGGATTCCCCTGAACATTTACGAGATATATGGAAAAGGGGGCTTTCCATGAGCAGCGGCCGATATGGAAGCTGGTAAGGACACACTGAAGCTGATTTGGAAACAATATCACACTGTGAAGAACTTTCCCATGAGACTATTTCCATAAAATCAACAGACTGATGGGCATGCTGCCATGGGCTGCATTCTCACCATAGTTGAAAAAACAATCATGAAAAAAACACTCTCAGCCTCGATTATGTGATAAAACAAAAGATTAGAAATCAAGGCTTTAAACATTCACATTCAATAGGCTACTACCATGTGGGGGAAAAAAAATATGTTAATGTGCAGTACAGTAGTTACTTCCAAAATGTAATGTGTATTAAGATCAGAGATGGGCTGTAGCAAAGTACAAATACTTAAGTTTTTCTTCTGATACTTTGTACTTTACTATTTAACAATCACACTACTGTATGATTTCACTACATTTTAATACATTATCTGCTTTTTTTTTTTTACTCTGTTTTCAGAACAGCATGAATACTTTAATTTTAGTGCATTACACTGCTTAAAATGCGAAATTCTAACCAATCCGGAGCATTTGACTTATTTACTTTTTTAGAGTACTTTTAGAGTACTTTTTTTTTACGCAAGTAATTGCACTTCTACCAAGACCAGAATCTGACTATATGAACGAATACTTTAACATTTTTTAAAAAATTTTTTTACAATTCCTGCTCTGCTTTTTGCCGGGTTTTGAAACTAATTAGCCATGTTATTTCTTTCTCGAAGCGGCACTGTCACTTACTGCTTAGCTTTACAATCAAGAGATTTTGGGTTACAATAGCTGGGTAGCATGTTCTCTGGGTACTCTAGCTGGGAAACTTCCCGCACTCCAAAAATCGATGGGTGATTATCGGAAAACTAAATAGGAATACGCCAATTTGCTGGGCAGACAGCTTGACGAGGTTTGTGATCCTCTTAAAGTACAGGAAGGCTGATTTCACGCAGAAATAGTCTTGGAGTTACTGTAAAAACCTGTGATTGTTACTTTTGTAACTTTTGCCGTGCCAACCACAAAAGGGCGATGCTTGCATTTGTCCTTTTTAGTATCTCATCCTTACACTGAACCCTCAGCAAGCTAATCAGTTGCATTTGCTGTCAGCGGAAGCGAAATCCTCCGTCGTCACGCCCATGCTTGGGAGATTTGACTAAGAGGCATCCGTTTGTGCTTCCAAGGCGACGTTGAGTGGACTCAGCATCGAGCCAAACACACACAGCGAGTCCCTCCATCACGCATTGTTGAACGGAAGCGAGCTCACGCAGCCAAGGAAAATGAATGTTGTTGCCCTACCAAAAATAAATATCCGAAGCGACTCTTTCAAACTGCACCACATGGAGAGCCATCATCGACCGCGTATTGAGTAAACACGTAAAGTGAACCTCGGAAAACGATTGAGAAGATTGCTGGTGATTTTCAAAGTGGTGTTGTGTTTAGCATGTGCGTTTGTTGTCTTGAGCTTCTCGCCGTGTCTCGTTTTACGATTGTTTCGGTATATTCACCTGAAATTTTCTACAAAGTGAATTACAAATGATTGGAACTTGATTTGAATGTTACGGCTTGGACATAGAGGGTCTGAAAGTTTCTATTTTAAACTTTGTAGCAGATATCTAAAGTAGCAGAGTTGGGCTATCAACCCATCTTCGGTGAGCGCTTCCACATTTTCAGTAAGTGCTTTATGAAAATACACAGACAGAGAAGGACCATCTGTACTGACCCCGTCCTTTTATTATTATTATTATTATTATTTTTAAGGCTTTGCGCCATAAAGCACACACAGAAAATGTGGAAGCACTCACTGAAGCTGGACATTCCATCAGCGTCAGGTTGATTTTGGCGAAAAAGCTTTTCAGAAGTTGTGACAGTAGTGTCCTCTAAAAGACAAATTTGGTCCTAATCTAAACACGGTGACATTTCAACATGAAATTTACTCTAGGAAGATATATTCAGATTAAGTTCAAATGTAAAATTTTCCTCAAACTAAAAACCGGAACCAATTATATTACTTTCAGTGTAAAATGTACCCTACAAAATGTACAGTCAAAAATCCATGTTAACGACAACGCATACCTTTTGTTTGAACAACACATACTTACTTACATTGACTTATTTCCAAACTGAGTAAGTATGAAGAGTAGTATGAAAACTAATCACGTACTTAGTCATAATTAACCGAGATTGAACGGTAGATATTTAATTCATTCTGTCAGAAGGTCTGCGCACCGAGAGCAGACAACCTTGAACACTGGCCATGGATTAGGTGTCAGTGAGTAATTGGCACCCCCATGCCAAAGGGTTTATAATTATCTCCAGATTCCAGAAGATGGCGGCAAAGAAAAACTTTTATTACTTTGTTTTCCGCGCAAACGTAATGAATAAATGAGCTTCCAAGGACTAGATCAACTTACCGAAATTTATAAAGCACTTAAATAAATGCCATATCAGTGTTATAAGGAGGTTGGGTTCCCCTAAAAAAAAAAAAAATCCGCCAATATGTGGGAGTTAAGTGAATAGCAGCAGCCATTTTCCAGGATCAGCGCACAGAGGCAGGACACAAAGCTGCCTGAGCTCATTCATGGTATATACATCCCGTATTTGATTCTATGGCAAAGGTACTCCAGATGAACGACTTCTGCTAATTGCACAGGAGCCTCTAGAGTGAGCCTGCAATATAGACGAGAAAAAAAAATATCTTCTTTTTAGTCATTTGCATTAACAAAGAAACCCTGAATGAGCTCGGTGCTTCTTAAAGCCGAGCTTTTGTCGGATTGTTCGCTGAGCACCAGGATAAAACGCGGAAGGAGAGACCAATGCCAAGACAATTGCGCCCGGGGATTTTCTGGTTGAAATTCATCTTGCTTGCCTCTGTCTTGAGAGAGAGGATCCCATTTTGTCGCGTTTCACACAATAGCGCCACTTTCCGATGCGTACCTCGACCTGGAATTCATTAGCTCCCCCCACCCCCCCGCCAAGACGAGTAAACCTCAACGCAGAAAGGGCTACATTCAGGAGAAGCTTATTTTCCAACCGCTATCTGTCTAAATGACCCGCCTTGTTTCACTCCCAGACCTTCTGTAAGCGATTTTCCTGCCACTGCGTCCAAGGAATCGTACCTACTCGATGAAAGGAAACACAAAAGCTTGTTTTCTTTCGCTGTATGATATCAAACCATCGTACGGAACTCAAGGTTTTGGGTTGACGGGATCGTGCTGGGAATGTGTTGATGTCCTTTCGCCATCCTGAAGGGCACATCAAGCAAGTTTAACTCCAGGCTAATTTACTCTCCGAACCACTTCACACTACTTAATTGTGGGTCAAGTAGGATGCTGGTCTCGGGCCAGTGCAGATGGCGTTAATTTGATGCACTCAGGAAACAGAGTCTTCCTCTCTGTTTTTACGACTGACCTGATGAATAACCCTTGTTGTTTTCTTTGCCCTCTCCTCCGCTGCCTCTTCCTCTTCCTGCGCGCTCTTTTTGGTCTCTCGACGCATGTCCGGAAAAGTAAGATGAACCGAGGGATCACATAAGTCTGAAAGGATTCACTTAACCTGGACTGGATTTACTCTGCAGGTCTTGAGGCCAAAATCCCAATTTTTTATTGTCAATTTATATATATTTTCATGTGGCCTTTATCTTACAACTGTACAGTGGACCCCCACATTTTCTCAGTTTGACAACGACCGATTAATTAATTAATATATTTTTTTGTAACTCCTAGTAATTTGGCTCTCGGACATGGGTTTGAGACGGGCCTCTAAATAGAACTGAAGAGGATACAGTAACTATGTAGGCACATATTTGAGGGAGGCGGTCATTTATTGAAACGTTAGCGTAAGGGAAGCGCGATATTGAAGTCGATTGATCGCCCGATTGAGAATGATTCAATATTTAATCGGATTTTGTAATGGGGAAAATGAAGTGTCCATTTGAGACAGCATCTGGGTTAATTTTTGCCTAAATCAGGGGTCACCAACTCTTGTCCCTGAGAGCACCTACCCAGCATTTTCTCACTATAACCCTCCTCTGCTGCACCTGATTCATTTGTTGAGCTCATCAGGAAGCTCTGCAGGAGCACAATAACTATCATGATCATTTGAATCAGGTGCAGCAGAGGAGGGTTACGCTGAAAAAATGCGGATTTGGTGACCCCTTGCCTAAGTATTATACATTATTTTGCTTGGCCTGGACTGCCTCTTAGGTACAAAAGGGATGTGATTATACCTCATTTATCTGTTTGTTTTGATATTGAACAATTCACAAGGCAACAGTAGATGCCAGAAAAAAATCGTGCTTTTGCCAGGCGAAAACATAATGTCCAGTGGCGGGCGCCTGCCCCGAAGAACTGTTTTAGCAACTGTTTCAAAGTGTTGTTCAGTCTTCAGTCAGGGACACATACAAGTGTTTCATCATAGTGCTTTGAAATATGATTTGAGCTTTTTCTAAAAAAATGATATTCAGTGGCAAACACAGTTTGTTCCTCCAGCACAAATTTGCCATGGTAACAACGCCCGGGATCCAAACAACCCACCCCCTCGTGCTTAAGCCTATAAATAGTGGTTATGTTTCTCATTTGTTTCCTTTGCTTTGGCTGCGGCTGTGGAGCGAGGGCACAAGGGCTTCTGGGTAATTACACCAGGGATAGGGTGTTATTAAGAAGAATGTACATACACTGCTAGAGCTCCTCGGGAATGGAATACTCAATCGTTAACATGATTTGCAAACTCTTATGAGGGTCTCTCGCTTACTTTCCCCTAGATGGTTTGTGGACTGCAGTACATTGTGATCGATCTTTGGAAAGACTGCAAATATTCCAAGGCATCTGTAAATGTGAGATTTTGTAAAACCTCTTAGTTTAGTTTTGACCTACAGTCCTTTGTGAAGTTATTTCACTTCCAAGAGCTTCGACTGGAGCTCTAGATCCAAGTGTATGTGCTTTGTTTTAGCCCAGTAGTCCCCGACCTTTTTATCACCACGGATCGGTCTGTGCCCGGCGGTGGTATAATTCCTTCCAAATAATAAACAGAAATGGCACAAAACAAATCAAAGGTGCACAGAAAATCCATCTAGGATCATCTAGGAGTGATTGGACACAATGACACCTGGAGTGTGTTGCGTTAATCCGGTCAACTCCAGTGTTTTTTTTTTTTTTTTTTGCGGTTTTTGCAGAACATTCTACATCACACAGTATGTCGATGTTTAAGGCTGCCGTTGTACGCGATCGTCTTCTTGCACGTCCATGCTAGATTCAGCTGGTTTGGCTTGAGTAGTCCTCAAACGCCTTATTGCGAGAAATCTTTATATCAAGTGAAGCCTCCTGGAATTGCCTGTTAAAGCGATCTTTTCTTTCTCGGTTGTCGTCTCTTGTTCTGTTTTTTTCACTGAGCCTTTTCCCCTTCTCAAACAAATTTTCCAAAGACGTCTGTTCACTCATTTTCCTCCGTGAGTTTTGACTCTCGAGTGACAGAAACGAATCTAAGAGAATCCGGCCACTTTTCAAAATAAAATATCATTCAGACTTAGACATATAATTTAAATAATAGTTTTGGTTGCAGCCCATGTGGCCCGGTACCAGTTGATCCACAGACCTGCGGTTGGGGACCCCTGTTTTATATCACCTTTTACAAGCTTGTTTTGATGCAACATATCTGCTCACTCAAGTGTGCTGGAAAGTTCCAGTCAGTCCACGATAGCGACTACAGCCACAACTCTGCATTCCTTGACAGCACTACTTAATATGGACCCCTTCTTGCCGCCGCCAAGTTTTTCACAAGTGGTCAGGGACGTACTTTTACGGGCTTGGAGGAGCCATTTCTCACAGCTGCCTGAAAGCCTACTCAGCATCACACGGGACACCTTTTCACATCCCTGATCCACCTCCGCGTGGTAGCGAGACACGGTCGCAAGAACTCAGGAGGTCTGAACTGAAAAGAACCGGCTCATGGCGACACGGCAGGGAAGCGACCGTTAAAATTCCACCGCTTTCTGTCTTTTATAAACCCAAAGTGACAAGGAGAGCTTGGCGCCCGAAACCAAAAATTATGTCCGCTCAAATTGAATGGAGAGTTTCAGAAAGTCAATGCGTGAGACGACGAAAGAGAGGAAGAGAAAGCGTGCAAAGATCGTTGTGAAAGAATCCCTCTTGTTTGGCTTTGTGCTTTCTTAGAAGGCTCGCTCGCTACGGAGAAGGAGGGGGAAGAAGGCAACTTTGTTTGAAGAGTTACAATACGGGAGGGGATTTTCTTTGTAACTGACTTGATTTATTAAATATTATAGAGTGGAATCTCAGAAGTCGCTGGGATGCTGTTGGCAATGTCTGTTGCGCTACTGAGAGGTTCGGGTTCGAATCGCTGTTGCTGTGTGGAGTTTTTATGGGTATGATTTGTTCTCTAATTTCTCCAAGAAAAAAAAAAAATCTGGTTAATCGAATACTCTAAATTACGTGGCAAAGTGTCTGACTTATTGTAAAGTGCATCAGGGGTCACACTGCAGAAACAGCTGTATTCATGCCGCTCGTTTCCTACGGTCAAAAAACTCAATCCAAGATGCTTATATTGCTTATATTTCCTCCTTCACAGTATGCGCACACTTCCACATCAGTGCCAATGGCTCATGAATATTCTGTATGAGGGCGGACTTGGGGAGTTTCATTGGTCCGCTGTGACCTGTTTGAGGCTGTGGGCAAATCGATTAAAGGATTAAATCATGTCAGTAAAAATTTAAAAGGTTAAACTGCAACACATTAAAAGTTGCGCTGTTCAAAGCGAATACAAGCAACAACTGCGAATTTACTCATTTTGTTGAAATGTTTATTTTTAAGAACGAGACCATGTGAAGTGCAGGATAAACCTCCCGTTGGTATTTTCAGTGCAATCAACTAAAGTTTATGTAGAATTACCTGGATGTTCTACTCGTTTTATATGTCTTTTGAAAATTGCTCAATAAAATCCAAAATCTGAATTTTACCTTCATGATTTCAACACATTTCAATTAATTTCAAGCCCTACATAGAATACTGTACTTATTGTAGGTTGTGTATTAGATATACTTTATAGGTCCAAGAGGCTGATGGGGTGATGTGCCAAATCTCTTTGCATGTGAGTGTGAGCTGTGGCAGACAGCAGCTCTGCATATGGCTGTCCTTTTTTTGGGGTTTTACTATTTCCTCCCTCCATTCCAATCCGTCCCATACTAATCTAATTAAAAGCAGATTGTTAAAAACCCATCAGAAACTATCAGTACAAACGTGAGATATAATCATCAAAAATGTTTGCAAAACAGCCAGGCTGTGAATGAGGGACTACAATATAGCTGGAATTTCTAAATCTGAACATATGGAAAATCCTAACATGAATCCTACTCACTCGGAAAGAAAACGTCACGTTTGGTTGACTTAATCGCGCTGCCAGTGAAAATATTTCCATTTCGGTTCCATGTTCACATTGTCGAGCATCGACAAAGATATACTGTGCCCGTACAGAAATTCACACAATGGCACATTCTCAAAAATCCAAATAAGGCACGCAGACCATTTCGCAGCAAGTCGGCTCATCACGCGCGCCACTAAAAAGCCTCTCGTACGCGCCGATGATCTCACTCGGCATAACGGCATTGTAAAACAAACAAATGTGAACAGGAGCATTGTGGCCAGTTGAAGCCCTGCTTAACTTTATGACTAAGCAGGACACAAAGTGGGCCTGTGTGCGCCGCGGAAACACTCGAAACCGCCGAGCTCCCGCTTGGGTGGGTCTCATTAAAATAATCAACATATATCCCCCTCTTACTCAAATGTTGCATTAGGAACACTCTGACATGTGAAGATGTTTTTCTTATGCAAAAGAAAAACTTAAGGTGCTCGCAGTTGCGGCGCACCTCTTCTTACATGCACAATGTTATTGCAACAATCACGTCAGAGTCTACTGAAATGCCAATTGCAATTAACCTCCTGTGATGAGTGTTTGCAAGGAACAGCAAAATGTCTCCGGGTCACTTTGACCCGGGGCGTATTTAGTCACTCAACCAGGTCAGAAAGGTGTAAAATCTTAATCCAATATTTTGTTTTAACCGGGGATTTATGTTAATTTCACAAGAACAGCAATTATATATCTGGGTCAATATGACCCGGAGGTGAGTGTAGTTATTCAAAATTGTCCTTTTTTTTTTTTTTTTTTAGATGTAAACCCACTCAGAAAGGAAGTACTTTATTTATGCTTGTGTGTTATGTTGTTTTCTCTTGAATAATAATCACATCCTGGGTCAGTTTGACCCAGAGTCATGTATCATAGCAGTTTTGTATTATGGGTTTAAAGACAACATCTGGGGTCATTTGTGGTTGCTTTCTGTCTGTAATTGTTGCTTGTATATTTACTCCCAATCTTACATTATCACTTCATCTGATTTTTTTTTTTTTTAAATTTTGAATAGAACAATTTTTCATTTCTTTATATTGACAAACAAGCCAGATTAGGGATTCCTGGTACCTGCCAAAAGTGTGCTCTGACATTCTTTTGTTCTAACATTTTTTGTGCAAAAAGTGAATTTATCTTGGCGTATTATCGGCGGAACAGCCCCCCCCCCCCCTTTTTTTTTTTTTTAAATGGTAGATTAATCCGGGAACGATTCGTATACAATTGCTTTATTTATGCCGCCTTTAATCCCAAGTCATTTTCAGCAGCTTCTTCTTCATTGCTCACAGTCATTGTGACATACTGTGTCAATCGTGTCAGTCAACTTTTGATGCCTGTGTCCCCAGAGCAGCAGTTACGACTTGAGAGTGTGGACACCCGTCACTCTGCCGCTAATTACCATTGTGACATTGACTTTTCAGTGGCTTTTGGGGGCGAGGGAAAAAAAAAAAAAAAGAGTTGTTGCAAAATTGCACTTCAGTGTCATAAATTCTTCTGTGTGAATGTCAGCTCGGGGAATTGAAAAGCTGAAAACTTGCCCATTATGTACAGTATGAGAATTGCATGCTAAAGATTGGGTTTCGCTTGGGCTCACTTGTTAAAGGAACTCCAGGTTTTTCCCAGACAGATCTCATAAATTAACCAACTCTCCGTTGGCCTGTTTAGAGAATCTCCCATCATGAATTCCATCGTCTTTGTTGTTGTTTAAAATATTTGAAGATCTCTCCTTGTCTCCCGTGCCAGAACGGCCCTTCATTCAACACTTGAGTGCGCTTGATATATTTTTCTACCATACATTAAACTTAACGGGCTACAGTGGTTCAAAAGCGTGATGATCTGCTTTTGAATAGCTCACTCAGATTCCATAATGGCAAGAAAAATGGCTGGTGTCAGTTGCACTATTGTTTTTTTTTTGTTCATTCTGGAATGAGTTCCACCTGTGTTCTTGTGAACTTTCGGTCCGGTTTGACTCTCGTTTCAAGAAATATGCTTCCCTTTCTACCCTTTTGACTTCCAGCTGTGGCTCCGCTTGGTATCTATCTGTTTGGTTGAGGCTCAGGTTAGGGTTGGGGCTTGGGACAAGGTGTTAGGGTTAGGCGTTAACATTAGGGTGAGAAATAAGGGGCAAGGATTTAGTTCTATGTGTGAAGGTTAGGGTTTAGTTCTCAAGTTTCAGTTGTGAGCTTGTGACACAATTAGATTGCAGCTTCTTCACTGTTTCCAACCGCGCTTGCTGTTTGTCAAGCATGACTCATGTATTTTGAGCAAAACATCCCAAATAAACGGCCCGGCTTTGTTTGTAATAATTACCGTTGCCATGTTTTGATTTTGTTCCAGAAACTCATGAAAGGCTTCGGAAAACGTTACAAAACCTGACCTGCTGTTTCTGCCTCTATAATTAGGACAACGGCTATAGCTAATTTTCTAAAGGACAATTAGGACAAGGGCTAGTTTGCACTAAGCACAAATTTATATGTAAAATTGACCTTCTCTCAAATTGAAACCAACGTTATTAACTTGTAGGGAAAGCAGAGTCTTCATAGGTTTGAATGTGAGTCTGAGCGCTTGATGTAGATTATGACTCGCGCAAAATCAACTTGACGAAGGCTCGTTTGACCTTGCTGCGGTCAAGTTATACAGAAGATGGATGGCTTAAGCCCCTATCTCACTGAAGTGCGCAAACATGGGCCAGTATTGTTAAGGTAGCAGGTCCATAGATCTCATCAAATTCTCACCAGAGATTCATCAATACTTGTTGCAAGGAAATTTTGAACACTACAACAAGCAGCACAGGTGAAGGTTTGGTGAAAGTTTTTAAATATTTGCCACCTCGGACAAGTCCTGACAAGATCTTAAACCTTTGCCACTGAGGGGTAGAGATTTTAAACCTAGAGATGCTCAAAGAATCTTGGCCTCAAAGGATAATACTGATGTGTACATCAAGAAACACACACAAAAAAAGCAATTTTTGCGTTACGATGAATCAGCCTTCAAATGCAAACCCTGAATTAGGACACAGTATAAATTTACAAGCAGTACGACTCAAACCAGCTGTCAACGTCATACCTCCAAAGTTTCCATGACCTAACGTGACAGTGGGACCTTTCTTTAAAAGAGCCCCCAGCTTTCCGACGTGCTGAGGGGAGTAGCAATGACACAGAAGCCGCTGTGAACAGGCCTCCCCAAAAAAACACATATCTGACTTGAAACAGGGCCAGGAAAGCCAGTGTGTGTTCAAGATCAGAGCGTCACATTAGCTATCCATAATGAGAACCAGCTGAAGGCACACTCCTGCAGACTGACTGACTGACCCATTCCAGTCCAGACGGATCCCCCCCCCTGGCCCCCCTCACGTTCACCAGCTCGCCCCTTCCCTTGAGACACCCCTCATTCACGCAGACCTCTGAATCTAGGGCTAGAAAAATGCATTATCCAGATGCCGGTTCTCCGGTCTTTCCGTTTCTCCAGACTATTCCAACCTGCGCACAAGCTGCAGACGTAAACACTCACACTCACTCTACCGCGCAAATTAACACACTGACAACTTGCGCAGCAGTCTAATATAGCATTTGATAGTCACTTCTCCTTCTGTTGGCTGAGTCAGCCCGCCGTCTGCTACCGTTGAGAAGGGCCCACCCTGCCCCACCCAAACTTCAGCCCAAGTCCCAGTTTGGGAAACACTCCCAGTGCTGAATGTTGGCTCATATACGGTAGCGCAATAAACCGCATATAAAATGCAACACGGTGGAAATATGTTGTAGAACATGTTTGGTTTCTTTTTTTGAAGAGCAAACCCAATGTTTGTATAAACAGAACCTATATTTGAAGAGCTTCATCATTCAGTCACATTGTGGCGGCGTTTTGTTATATTTTCCACTTCCCAAGCAGGCCATATGTATGATTCCCTTAAGTCGCAGTTTGCTACTGCTTTTTATTGCGTCTATGCATACATCAGGACATTAATAAAAAAACAAACAAAACCCGAATGATAGTAATGCATGTTAGGGGTGCACCAACCGATTTGTTGGAATTGGGATAGGTGCCAATTTTCCTATTTTTGGGGAATGGTGATTAGCTGCTTGCTTGAAATAAAACAGATCCCATCCACCATTCCCTCCCATGTAGAAAATGCAGGTATTTCTTTATTTTAATTTCTTTTACAAAAAAGAGAATATTGAAACATTGAAAGGGTATGCTGTTGGTTATGAAAAAAATAACATTGATATTGACAGCCGAGACATTACAAAGATCAGGCATCAGAGCATATTGAGCTATTTATATGGTGCAAAGATATTTTATTAATTTTTTGGTGAGTAAATAACTAATTGATAACCAAGTCAATTGATAATTAATTTTGATAATCAATTGTTTACAGACCGATAATCGTTCAGATGGGCAGCGTTTCAGCCTCTGGACTGAAAATATTCTCAGACTTTTATTTTGTCTTGTATGAAAGTAGACTGATTATCTTCGTGTTTATAGTAATCAAAAAAAAGACATTTGCAAACATCTGGTTTTTATTTTAGGGCGGTGTGGATAAACATTTGGAAGATTTTCTGACATTATGCACCACAGCAAGCAAATCAAAGTATTTTACAGTGTTTAATTTGGATTTTTTTTAACTCATTCAGTGCCATGGACGAGAATTCTCATCTTTTAAAATAGTAATAATAATCATAAAAATCTGGTCAAATAAGTTTTTTATGGAGAGGAGCTGACACACTTGACTAATGCTTACCTAATTTAAGCCAATTGAGCACTGTAATGCTACCTGAGACCATTGGAGGGCAGTGTTTTAACACTTACAACACAGATATTACCTACATGCAATTCAAAGTAAGGAATTGAAATCAGTCTTTCATATGATACCACCCATATTTACAGACATAGCACACAACGCTAAGTATACTGGCCCTCAAGCGGTTTTCTTTTCCAATAACGCTTGGCACTCAAATTTTAATCTGATTCATTGGTTAATTGACAAAATAATTGACATTAAGCAATTATTTATATTTTTGTTCACTGCAACCCATACTATGAAGTAGATTCTTCAGGATCAAACTGAATCAGCCCACAAAATGTCCGATAATTCCATGTTGAAGTGAAATCTATGTTTAAGGTTGAGTTCGATATTTCTGCTACTTTTCCTCAAATTAATCGATTGTATATTCGTTGTATTTCCTTTGAGGAAAATCATTTGGAAACAACCAAGAGCTTCATTGGTGGAGCTTCCTGGAATTGTCTCCATTTCAGTTCCAACGGTAATTATGGTTTCTCTGAGTATTGGCGCTTCTTGCACACTCATCCACACAAGTATTTTCCAACTCCTCACTCATTTTTTCCACCAAACGGCGCCATTGTGGAATCCTTCCATTTCTGCACACGGATTACGAGGTTTCATCACAGCGTAGCCATTTCGACTTAAATGCCGCTCTTTCTGGGCCTTCGTTGTCATTAACGGTTTAAACATGTGGTGGCGAAGTCGACGCTCCCCTGCCAAATGGCGGCCGCCGCTCATGCCGCTGTGGCTTTGAGGTACGTCACGGCGGCGTGCATCCTCCCGACGCGAGCCGATGTTTACCGTGGCAGATGTTGCCAGGGAAGATGTTCCGACGCTTGGATCTAACCGAATTTCACATTTAGCTAAAACAATGATAGCCTGTGGCAAAAATGACAGAAAGAAGCGTTTTTATTTGATTTTTTTTTTTGCTCTGTAAGACTCAACAGACATCCGTCTAATAGGACAGAAGCTCCCTATTAAATTCTACTTGCACTTGGGACTCGGCCTCGCCGCGGTCGCACTCCTACTAAAATAGCTCAAGTTCTGGGTGGGGAAGTTGGGCTTTGGCTGCTGCGCCCACCTCTCCATCCAAAAGGTATTATTTCAGACAGGAAAGTGCAGTGTGGAGCAGGAATTTGATCACAGATGGGAAACATTTGTTTCAGTGATAAAGAGAAGAAAGAATCCCTTTAAACCAGACACATTATCCAGAACAAGCCCTGTTATAAAAGTTAAGATTACGCATTTGGACCTTTGGAATATCACCAAATTCTCTTCCAGGCTTTCCCAACATTGCTTTGTATGCTTATTGAAGATAAACCAAGGGATAGGTAAAATTGTGCCAGAACCAATATGAAAATCAATCTGACAAATGCATTGTTATACATCCCTTTACACTGAATGATCCATAATTTCAAAATGATCATAATGAAAGAAGAAAAGATTAAACACACTTTACCTCTATCATATTCCATCTTTTTGTTTCATTTTTGGAAGATATTTCCTTCAGAATTTTGGGTGATTCCAAATTTTTCAACCACCAAGCTGAGCAAATTTGTACTGGCTCGGATTGAGAAGCAGTTGTAAACGAACGCCATGTTTTCTAATTTGACATAAACATATAATGAGCATTGAAACGATAAGTTATCAATCAACGAAGGCCATCCAACGCCTGTTGTCACTATGCTTTTGGCCTCATATGCCACGCTAGCACAAAGGGACTCCAAAACAGAGAAACCCTCATTTGTTAGCTTAGCGCTCGCTAGCTAACACGACATGGGTGATGGGGATGGATTTTAATGTTTAGTAAAAACAAAAAAACTACTCTGGGTGGTTCCATTGGACAAACTACAGTGAGCAATTTATATTAAAAATGGCCACCTTTCCGTAGGTTGACATCGCTACGTTAGCATGTTGGTACGCTACAAAATGTGGTGTATATGTACACATATGTAAATGTATGTGTATGTATAAGTGCAACCCATTCACAATTATGTTAAATTTGGACTTTTAATTTGTTGGACTGTGATTTGTTTTTCGGCAAAACCGCAGATACGAATCCGAGATTCAATGGTTAAGGCGTAAGCGCACAGAATTTGTTGATTTGAGGCATGAGACAAAACCCTACTGTCTACCAAAATGCTAATTTTGTGTGCTTCCTTGTCTTATCCGAGAGAGAGGAAAATAAAGAGTGAAAATTGCTTTCTGAAGCTAGTAAACTAAAAAACGCCTTCTTTTGTTTGCGAGAGGTCACTTACTTGGTCAAACCAAACATTTGGACAAAAGCGTTGAATTCCTGATGCGGACCGTCCTCAGTTTTATGTGCAAGCCTTTCTTGTGACAAGGCTCATGAGTCTGAGTTTGAGGCGGCAGCGCCACGAGTTCATACGCTTTATTGCTTACTTGAAGCTCTAGGATGCCTCTAACCAAACAAACAAAAACATGATGAAGTACCCTCAGCCGCTGCAGTCGACTTGTGGGCGTGAAAAAGAAAACAAGCGGCAAAAAAAAAAATCCAAGGGTGAGAGTACTGCTGCTGTTTTTTATTTTTTTCCTCCCCACAAGCAAGCACACAAATTCCTTTTTACATCCAATTTGCATTTAGATGATAAGCAAAGCACGGACTGTTGTTCCGACAACAAAGTAATTACAAGTAACGCACCTCATTGCCTCTGAGTGACTGCTGATATTTCTCTATTTCGTTTGTGGGGAATATGCTCTTATTAGGCCATTTCATAGCATAAGGTAATTACAGAGTGCGTGTGAGCGGTATAGAAGATGGATGAATGGAATTCAGAGATAAGCAGGCGGAATGCCTGTGAAGTTTACAACCGCAATCTCAAAATGACACAAAAACTATTTAGTATGGCAATCATACAAAGCCGAAAGACAATAATACAATAGCAATACAATCGTTAGAACTGGGGGCGTATCGCAAGAATTAGTTGCCTAAGCTTGCTAGCAAATAGACCGAGGCTCACGCAAGTAGCATTACTGTTATTGGTTCATTATTTGTAAACAGTCAGTCAGTTAATACAAATATATTGCCCATTTTGTAGCTAGGGCTGTTAAAATTTTGCAATGCGGTCAATTCTCACCAATTCTCACTGTTTATAACAAATTTAATAGCTAGTCAATCTTGTTGCGTTATTGCTAATGCTAATCGCTAAACAAGTCAGTGATTTTATCTTTAAACAACGTTTTGTTGCGGAAGCAGGAAGTAGTTCTAATTTCGATATGCCACCAATGTAAACAATAAAGAGATAAAAGTTTTTTTTTTAATTAGTTTATCGTATTACTTGGTTTGAGAACAGTGCGACTGACTGTTCTTGGCTTGCTGAAGAAAAAACATAAAAATGTGACATTGGGACGTGCCCTATGAAAAATGGTGACAAAACAATGGGGCAACAAACTCAGAACTGGGTAAGCTATGTTTGGCCACTGTAAACTAGTTGTACGTCACTGGTCTTAGCTAGCTACTCTTGCTAGCATCACAATAGCACAGCGTGATTGAGTTTTATACTGTTTAAAATGAAAATTGACATGCTGATTCCAAAATTGCAGTCAGTTATTTTAAGCTACTACTTATTTTATTTATTTTTATCAGTTAGCTTTTTCTTAAGATCACAGGTGTCAAAGTCAAGGCCCGGGGGTAAGATTTGGCCCACCTCATGATTTTATGTGGCCGGAAAAATGCTAATAATGACTTCGTTTCTGGATAAAATACCAATTTTGCAAGTTGTCGACTTTTGCAATTTTTTTTTGTCTTCCTTTGAACAGTTTTTAGCAGCCTCTGATTTAAAAATGTTTAAATGTGTGTCGCTTACACTTAATTTGACAACATAATTGCCCTCTGACAGAAACTATAACTGCTATAACCCTTGCTTCATATACACAAAATTCACTGATTATCTGTATTAAAAAGAGCTGGTTATGATTAGTCATCTACAGCTAATTGCTGACATGTTTTGGCCACAATTGAGACGAGATGGGAGGTGTGTGCAGCTCCCAGTAGCTAGTTTATTTGCAACCAAGGATTAGTGCTGGCTTTCCTCTTCATATTGTAACTATGAACACACTGTTTTATTTGATGCTAACTGTTTTGAGTACTAAGGTTGATGTGAGAGAAAATCTGAGATTCCACGCCTACAAAAACTGTGTTCTCCGGTGCAATCTCCTGATTAAAAAGCCAAAATCGCCTCAATAACGTTGTTGTACAAGTAACAAATATCCTTTCAAGCATTAACATCAAATATCACGGTATTCTACCTTCTTGACTGAAAAAGATTTCGTAGCTGGCATCTGTTTGGACGTTCCCTTCAAATGTTCACTGTCAGGACGCGCCTGCTGATCCACATCACACCCGTCCGGGGCCTTTCATCCATCAACAGCGAGACAAACCTCTTTATCTCGCTGCAATGCAATTAAACGTGCTGATGGAAGTGCCGCGCGCTCGCCTGAGTAATTAGAGTTGTGCCGTGTGCACAGATGGCATGTGCATAATGGCATGAGCATTTCCATACAATATGAATATATGCTTTATATGGATTCACTTGTGTATATGTTTTGTCACGAGTTGGCTTTTTTTTTGCCCGCTTTAGCTGACTATTGACAAGAGCTTGTTGGATTCAAGCCCGCAGGAGCACAATGCTGAAACTCGATGAGAGCTCATCAATAGATGGCGGCCATTGAACACTGGCCCAAGGCAAAGTAAAAGAATGTCCATTTCGTTCACCGCTGGAGGTGAGAGATCCACTCAGGCAGAGCAGTGGTCACCTATACTTAAGAGCGAAACAAAGCCCGGCACTAAAGTCAATTCTCCGCCTCGCACAAGCCAATGGGGACAATCACTGCAAACTTCTGGGTAGCAAATAAATGAAAACACAAACTTTTCCCTATTAAGCAAAAGTAAAAACTTTTCTCTCCCAAGTCACAAACTTATTAAATGCATCATGTAGTGCCATAACATCAACGAACCCTCCTTGACAAAAATATTGGAAAAGACTGGCCAATTGCTTTATTTTTTAGATGATTTTCATTCCTTTCATACAGCAGCAACTCCCATATGAGAGGATAAATCTTAGGACCCTGATAAGTCTTTTTCATGAAATCATTTTTTTGGTTTGCGCTTTGGAAAAACTGTCGGACCATATAATGGAAAAAAATATTAAAACTTAAATATTAAAATATTAAATATTAAATATTTAAATAAACATTAAATATTTAAATAAATGTTAAATATATAAATAAATATTTAAATAAATATTAAAATTAAAACTATATATATATATATATCTCTATATATATATATATATATCACACAAATATGCTAGATTTAATGTCATGAAATGAGCATAATTTTCTTCAGATTTTTTTGCTATGCAAGATATTTTTCCTTTTTGAACAAACAAAAGTGTATTTCTTATAAGTAGGGCTGCACACGTCATCAAATTTTAATCACAATCACATTATTGGCTGCCGCAATTAATTAAGCTGATCCCCATTTAATAAATCGAGCACTTTTTTTGATTACAAGTCAAATCAAGCACTTTTTCATCCTACCACCAGGGGTCAATGTTTCTCACATGTTTGCATGACAAAAGCTGCTGCTTTTCTTACCCTAATATATTATTTACTAGTGTGAAATGACATTGTTTCTCACCTGAATCCTAATATATACAGTGCTAGCTGTCAATTGAGACCCAAAATTGGTTTAAATTTGGTTTGAAATGACCAAAAATTACATTTTGACTTCTAATGAATTTAAACATTGGTTAAAAATAAATGGACTTGGTTCTAAGTTGGCTTATTTTTTTTCATTGGTTTGCTCTCAGTAAGCTGTGTTGCACTAAATTAAAAAAGGGCAATAAATAGACATGTTTGACCAAACATGATGAATAACCGTGATTATTATTTTGGCCGTAATCGTGCAGCCATACTTAGAAGCCTTTTTTACTTTCTCAAAATGGACTTTTTGCAGTGTGAGTACATTTGCGACAAGGCACATGAGCATAAATGCATATATCTTGTTTGGAAATATGTAAATGTTATACTAGATATATATATATATATATATATATATATATATATATATATATTTATTATAAAGACTGTCCCTGGTGGCTACGTGAAGTATGTCATGATGTTGCTCTCGGACATAGAGTAATAATGGTTCCCTCTGGGCGTAACGACCTCGCCTTCACCCTTGTACGTTTCACTTTGTTTTATGGTTTGTGTCATGCATCTTGTGTTGATGATATTTGCCTCAACTCTTGAGTGGCGAGAAGAACAGCATTAGTTCGGTACATTGCTGATGTTTCTCATCTTTGTTGGTTTTATAGCTACTTGGATTAGTGAAATAGACGACGTGCTGTTATACTTTTGTGTCAAGTGACATTGTGGGATTTCGCATCAGTGGAAGTCGGCGGGAAGTGCGTCACCGATGACTTTTTTTTTTTTATGATGATGATTAAAATGTTTGGGACACAAACAAACAGCAAATTCAATTTACATTGGTCAAATTTTTCATGTCTCTGAGTAACTTGCGATATTATTACTGCATGATTGTGAGAACATTTTGGTATGATATAGCAGCGTTTCCCGGGACGTGGACCGTTTGGGGCGGGGGCCACCCCCACCTCATTGATTTCTGTCCTAGGGGCAATATTTGTCTGGCTGGGTGATTACATTATTGAGAATCATAACATTTTGTGACCAGCTGCAAACTGCGAGCATGTTTATTCAATCAGACGCGGCGGAAATGAGCATGACTGCAGTCAATCATAATCCATCTTTTTTATATAACTTTGGTTTTCAAGTTGAAATAAACAGAATCTGCCAGTAACTGAAAGAAGAAAATGAAGTAAACAGAATGTAATAACAATAATACAATGGTAATGGTCAGCCATGACTTGGCGTTATCTCCCAAAGATGAAGCTATCTTGACAAGAGATTCCCTTCCCGTCGCTTGTTTGGCAGTTTCTCGAGCGACGGGGAGAAAATGAAGCCGTTGTGGAAGGTATTTCACCAAAAATAATACACGAACCTGTTGACTGATTTGAAGAAGTAGCGCTCAAGTGATGTTGGAAAACATAAACAAGTACATTTTCAACACACAAAAATAGCTAGCAGTTTAGCTGTTAGCCATTCAGACATTGGACCAAAGCAACAAAAGGAAGCAAGAAGCAATTATGGTAATGTTTATTTAGATCACAACTTTATTTATTTTTCTAATATTTACACTTTTAAGGCGTATCCATTAGAGCTCAATTTTGTTGTTTTTTTTAAAATCTACATTTATTGTTTTGTTTTTACTGCATATGGTGATACAATTTTATGTTAAATGTGTTTTCAGTACCAACAATTAAAAAAATTGTTCAATTTGAAAGTAAAAACTTTATTTGAGTTTGAAAGCAATATTGTAAAGTGGCCCACGACCCTTTAGTCGTTGTCGCGTTGCTAAGATTATACGTGTCTCAAACTGTCAGTGACACAAAAAAAAGTTGAGGACCACTGATGTATGAGAAGAATCTTATCTCATAATGTTGATAAAAAAAATAAATTATATACCTTTTTCGGGAGTGACGAAAGAATGATTATATATTAGTTTCAATACAGATCACAGATTAGCACATTAGCTAGCTTTAGCATCACAAATGTACATACTGTATACCACATTTAATCCTTTGAAAAAGTTCTCGATTTGGTCAATAGAACAATATATTCCCGCAAAATTCACAATTTTTTTTGTGGTTCACCAGAAGGATATTAGCAACTTTTTTGCTGCAACTAGTTTTGCGCCTTCTTGCTAGGTTGCTTTGCCCTTGAATAAAAATAAAAAACATCGTAAACAAAGACACAAAAGTGGACAACACCAAATTTGATATGTTAAGTTTTATGCTAAGGCACTATAGAAATAACACTGCTAAGTCCAAAGCTAACTGAGACGGGCTAATGTTAGCATTTTTTTGTCGTTCATTAGAAAATGTACCTCGCAGTCCTTAGTTTTACCAAGAAAACATGCTAAGGTAGAAATCCGATTTAAAAAGTGTCCAGCGAGTAGCTATAAAATTCATCCCCCATCTTCGAGTTAAAAACCATTGACTTTTTGGAGCTTCCCTTACTCGTTCATAAGAATTCAACACCTGTACTCAGAGCGTGTTAAAATACACCAGAGCACCTTTAAATTCACTTTCAAAGAGGAGACTGCAAGAGACACTTTAATCTTGAGAAAAAAACAGAGCCAAGGTGATAATCCTCATTTGAGGTTAGATTTTAGGGGCGGGATTTACCAGGATTCAGAGAGGTTTTCTTTGCTCTTCTTTTGACCTCCTGGCGCACACCTGCTTTTAAGATGTTCGCAGGAATTCATCAGATCAATCTTTGGCAGGATTTCAACATTGGGTATTACCATCAATTACGCTCAGTCTCAGAGAAGAAACAGTTGCTTTAACTTAACTTTTTTTTTTTCGTGGCTCGTCCGCCATCATTTGCGGAAAAGCCACACGTCCGCTTGTGAAACCCGGCAAATAAAATCACGGGGGGCCTCGCTGAGATGTGTTCCTTCGGGATAATGAAGCAAACCCCGCGAGAAGGTTGACGCTTTCCATCGAACCGTATACCGCAGACGATTAATTGTAGATTAATCGTGATTGGAGTGAAAAGTACCAGAGTTGCTCAAGACGTCATGTACAGTATCTTCTAATGACCTTTAAAGGTAAAAGCAATGGAGATTTTTAGCAATGAGCAGAGTGCTGTGACGTGTCAGCATTAGTTACATAAACTTAAAGGACATATAAGGAATTCCTTACGCACGACAAGCTTGCGTCGGGGTTTTTAATGGTGCTTAGAAGTTCTAATAGACAAGATGATGACAAACAGACAGCGGTCCTGTTTTGTGTTAAACGTTACTGGAGGGATTGAGAGAATATTCTTCAACAGTGTTTGTAAACATTAAGTGAAGACCCTTTTTTTTTGTTAGACTTTTGGTTTTGAGAGAAATCACCACCACAAAGAAATCACCAAAAAAAAAACACGGAGGATTAGGATATGTAGAATGACTAATTGCTCTTCTACTAAACAGTTGAAATGATATAATCAGTCATTTTTATGCAAGAAAATTAGAGGTAGTGGTGGAAGCAAATCGGATGGCATGATTCTCATTTTATCTCAGAAGACTTTATTCTTAGAATCCTAAATTTAAAGTCAGAATCCTGACTTTCTTCGTATAATCGTCAATTTAAAGTCAGAATTCTGACTAGGATATTCTCCGAATTATGTGTTTTTTCTCAGAATTCTACATTGAAGTCAGAATTCTGACTGTCAGACTTCTCAGTCAAGTCAGAATTCACTCAGAATTCTGACTTTATTCTCAGAATCCTCAATTAAAAATCAGAATCCTGACTTTCTTCGTATAATCGTCAATTTAAAATCAGAATTCTGACTGGGATATTCTCAGAATTATGTTTTTTTTCCTCAGAATTCTACATTGAAGTCAGAATTATGACTGTCAGACTTCTCAGTCAAGTCAGAATTCACTCAGAATTCTGACTTTATTCTCAGAATCCTCAATTCAAAATCAGAATCCTGACTTTCTTCGTATAATCGTCAATTTAAAGTCAGAATTCTGACTAGGATATTCTCAGAATTATGTGTTTTTTCTCAGAATTCTACATTGAAGTCAGAATTCTGACTGTCAGACTTCTCAGTCAAGTCAGAATTCGCACTTTTCACTCAGAATTCTGACTTTATTCTCAGAATCCTCAATTTAAAATCGGAAATCTGACTACCGTTTTTCTCAAAATTCTGATTTTATTCTCAGAATTCTCACTCTGGAGTCGGAATGATGACTTTAAGTCAGACTTCTGTCACGTCAGAATTTCCACTTTTAACTCAGAATCCTGACTTTATTCTAAGAATCTTCAATTCAAAGACAAAGTTTTGACTACAGTCATTCTCAGAAACCTCATTTTATTTAGACATCAGAGAAGAATTCTAAGAATAATCGCAATTCTGAGAATAGCCAGTATTCTTACTGAGTTCCTGAGTTCTTATAATAAAGTCAAAACTCTGACTTGAAAGAACGCAAAAAGTAAGAAATCCAACTTTCAGAGCAACTCACTCTGCCAGTTTTATGCTATGTATTGCTCCAGTGAAAAACTGATCAACAGCACCAAACTTGGAGTACAACAAAACATGCTAACATTGACTGAGTCTGCAACGTTCTAACTTTAAAATGAGAATTCAGGTGAAAGTGAGAATTCCGCAAGCCTCAGTTGGATTGTTAGATTGATTATCTCATTTCTGCCTATCTTTTGACTCTT
Organism: Hippichthys cyanospilos; assembly: GCF_059441005.1. Lineage (NCBI taxonomy): Eukaryota > Metazoa > Chordata > Actinopteri > Syngnathiformes > Syngnathidae > Hippichthys > Hippichthys cyanospilos. The sequence continues at coordinate 20,917,383 of NC_142374.1, forward strand.
TCAAGCTACCCGAATGAGTCCCAGCATCCTCATTTGGGGACATCCTGGCTTCTCCAACAACGTCTCGTGTTCGGATGGGGTGCAATTCACTTTGCTGTCTTGCTGAGACAATATGGACACGAGTGGACATTCAAGAAATGAAAAGGTAATCAGATGTTGAAATACATGTCGTTATTATTAGAATGTTGAAATTGTTATTTTTAGTTTTGGCCCACACGCAATTTTTTTGCCCAAAGCCGAGGGAGTTCCCGTCTGACGTGTGTGTGTGCAATTGACGCTACAAATAGACGCTGATGAGTGCGGCGTGGACAAACAAGACTCTGTATTTGCCGCTCAAGTTGCAGTGACATTTTGCATTATGACTGTGACTCATGCACAGACAGGGCGTGGCACAGGACACAAGTAGCCCTCAGTTTTCACTTGTTGTTTTCTTGTTATTTTGTACGATTTGTTAACGCGGCGTGAAAGTTGGCCGTAACTTCTGTCAACCGTAAATGAGGACAACATGACTTGCGTTGCTCCTCGTGGCTTCCAAGTCGCTATGATGACCAGCGGCCATGTGGAGCACAGAGCGTGACCGTTCTCACTCGATGAAAAAAGACAAGTGGCGCTATTGTGGCCCACTTGTAGCAGAAGGGGGCTCCGTCAATATCTTGTCCACCGAACAAATCGTATTCTGTACATTCACCTCCTAAAGTATTGAAATAGTAAGACCCACTCCTTTGTCATGTGACTTTTACCTAGTCCTCCATTACTTTCATTATCCACCCATTTGAACTGGTTTAACGGGGTGTTCCTTTTCAAATTAAGAGCAAATCAATTGGAACATGAAACAAACTTTTCCTAAATTTTTAGCGAGACTCCTTAGCGAATATTATGCACTATATTATTACTATATATACACTATTATTCATACATTTATGCATGTACATACGTACATCTATATGTAAATGTATATTTACAGTACATCTAAGAGGAGCGTGTCTTGTTTTTGTTTGGAATATGACTGACTGACTACATTGTATGAGTTAAATATCGAAAACAAGGGGTAGTGCGTCACCTTTCTATCCTACTCAAGTAGCGGCACGTGAGAATTTTACGAGTTCAACAGATTGTTTTTGTTTTCAAATTAAGTTTTCAAACTAAGCAATGTTTTGCTAAATTCTGTCTTAGGGACTCCTTTGCAAATTGTTCCATGCATTTATTTTTTTAGTACCCTGTAGGCATGGGACGATATCAGTTTCTGACAGTACGATAATCTTGAGCAAAAATATCACTGTATGGCGGTATCACAGTATTGAAATTACAGCTGATGTCACAAATGATTTTAACATCTTTTTGGGGACATTCCCATTTTTCTATGTCATAAGAAGTCATATTTTCAAACAAAATACATGACACGTTTGTTATTTTAACAAATATTTGCCATGGTAAATGGAAATAAATATGTAAATGAAATCAAACACTGGTTTTGCTCAGCAATAAACGTACTTGAATTCTTTAACTCAAATATGGGCACTTTGTATTTACTAACATTTCAGAAAATAATCAATCATTCTACTTATGCGCATCAATTGATATTAAAAGGGCACACCCATCTTGGTAACCCATACGTGACTGTCGCTCGACTGAAATTCGCAAAGTTCGCCGAAATGACGTCAGCTTCAATCCGCCAAAAGTTTGAAAGGCAGTTTTGCGCGAAATAATTACCGCTCTGTGTTTTGATGCTGACGAAACCGACAGTTGTGATTTTTTTTTCTGCCACCGTTCTCTCTTTTAGTCTCATCCTTTGAGGTAGGTTTTGATCAAATTCTTTGTGAAACATTTATGAGCTGCGCAGCGCCCAACGAATCAGACCGGCTTCAGTAATCCAAACAAAGAACGAAAACAACTATACGTTTTAGACGGCTACTGTAAAAGGAGCCTTTGTGTCGTCGCTGGTGAAAAAAAGACACGTGGAAAGAAACACTCAGAGTACCCAAAGTACGTTCCTCATGGAGCTTCTGGCTAGCTGTCAGGGTGTTGGTCTCGTTTCCAGTAGCGTCACTCACCCTGTGACACAGCTTCATGAGACCTTAATAATGAGTTTCACTTTTTTTTTTTTTTTTTTTAACCGCCTCACATGTGATGTGGTAGCTCTAACTGTTGGGAAAAAAAAAAAAGGCGGTGCAGTGAAAGCACACGTTAGCTCCAGACCGCTTGGACACACCCACAAAAAAGCGTGCCCGTCTCCTGCTATTGCTAATCATTGGGGATTCAGGCAAATATAAATATATTGTCATGTTAACATCATCTGCTGAAAATATTATGGCTGTAATCTGTGGTTGCTGAGTTTTTTTTTTCCTTCAATAAAAGCATGTGGCTGCCATCAACATGAATGGGAGAGGTGTGGTCCGATGAGGAAAAGGCCGTTAATGGAAATGATAAAAATTCATCATTCAAACTCCATTCATATTTCTGACTAACATGAATACACCTAAATTGCCAATATTCCACTCGAAATTTTGCTTTCATCGTCCAAGGTTGTTGATTCTCGGGTCAATAAACCAAAATCAATTAAAAGCGTGTTCTGAATGGGGACGATACGGATTTGGAGTTATACAGTAAACATTCATCATTTATTCATTTGAATTACAGTAATTATACAAGGCCGCTAGCAAATGGTTAAAAAATAAACGACTCCCACAAAAGATTGCTTGGGTTCTTCTAGCCTCCTATTAATATTTAGCATCTTACAAATACTGTATGTAATTTATTGATAAAAACTTAACATTAATTACATAATCCAAGGTCCAAATAGGAAAATTTGAGTTCCCCTAAATACATACAATTCAAAATCAATTTTCTGATTTTTAGATGCATCGGAATCACTAATTATATAAATGAAATGGGAAATGTGTATAACACTACAATGCAAAGATGCTATTCATTTCCCCTGATGTATTGACGGTTTAAGAATGTCAAAATTGCCACATAGAGCACGGGTGTCAAACTTCTTTTATTTTACGTAGAGGAGAATCTAATCCCAAGTGGACCGAACCAATAAAAATCATGGTATAAATTTATATAACTTCGAATTCATCATTCTATTTTTTAAAACACTTTCCAAAATAGCACAACTCATCAAACATTAACATTACTATTAATCAAAAAACATTTCAACCTTTTCATTTATTGAAAAAAAAAATTAAACGGCTTTTTTTATACTTTACAGAATCATCTCGCGGGCCGGATTCAACCCATTTGCGGGACAGAACCTGCCCGCGGGCTGTATGTTTGACACCGCCGCCGTAGAGTCATTAAAGTTATATAATAGCCACAATTTAATATCCCTTAATTTCTACGGGAAACCTTCAAATCCCAAACCGTCTGAAACCCTTCGTCTCGCCATCAACACGTGTATCCATCCTCCTATTTACCGTTTTTCGACGGCTTCATAAAATCGCTCATTAAAACAACAAAGCTAGCTTACCCTCGCGCGTTACCCTTTGTCCCACTTTAGCGCACTCTTAGCACTCAAAAACTGAACCGTCAGGGGAAAAAAAAATCCCAAATCCGAGTCTCCTGGTGAACACGTGTGCGCAAGACCGACCGGGTTGATTTTTAACGGTGCGCCACCTTGTAACAGAGGCCTTTCATTTCCAACATGTGTCGGTTTGATCTGCCACGGCTCTCGTGGAGGAAGCGTGATGCATCCCAGATATGCTAATGCTCTCTAAACACGCATGTAACACACGTGGAAAACCTCGCCAAAATCCCCTTGTGAATCCGATGGAAATGAATTCTGGCCCTGAATTATGAATATATTTACGCTTGTTTATCGGCATTTCAATGAGCTTGAGCAATCTATTTCCACGGGCCAATTGAAGCTCCTTGTATACGTATATATTCGGGCCTCTAATGAAGCCCGCGCCATAAAACGCTGCCGGATTCTCAATAATCCGGCCCGAGGCGCTCGATACCATCCAGCTGGCGCTCAGATGTTCTAAAGATGGCCGTGAAGAAAAGGGCCAATGGAAATAAACTCATCTGGAGAGCGACGCGGTGGCACGGATTGCGCGCAAAAACATTCTTGGCCGCGCAAGCTTTCAAGACGCTCGTACAGAGGGCGATTGTTACCGAGGGGCTTAGATGTAGTAGCCAAAACATGCTCTTAAGTCAAGTGGTGAGGAACATAGTTGGGGACTTCTCAAAGAATTTGTTTTTGTTCGCTGTGATTTTTTTTTCCCATCCAGCTTCAGAACAAGCAGAGCTTTTGATCTTTAATAATGGACTGATGAGTCACTGAAAAAGCGCAACAACTCGGCGAAGAGTCGAATCCGGAGCGGTTTTAGCTTTGTCACTTTGTATGGCGAACTGATAACATGCTAGTAGATTGTATTGATTCACGGTTTTAAAAATGGGAAATTGGGAATTTGAGGTTTTGCACCAATGGCAGAATGCCAAATGGGTAGTTTCCAAGACATTTTTTTCCAATATTTACATTTAACCCTCTAGGCATTTGAGGGGTGAACGTTAGCCAGTGGCTGCGAAGGTAGAAGCTCTTTTGATCTTGTCAGGCTTCGTTCAAGGTCGCAATTGTTCTTAAAACATTATGATGTTCTGAAACAGTCGCAAAGAAATTGATTGTGTTCAATTAAAATTCCCAACACATTCAGGCCTTGTCCACATGTAACCAAGGCTATTCAAACCTGCAAAATTCTCCTCGCTTGGTGTGTTAAAAAATCCATCCGTTTAGCTTTGTGTATGAAAAAAAAATAATGCCGCTACATGGATCTGCATAATATAGTTTTATTCACTTATAAGCATGCCAAGCCACTAGATGGCAGTAGTATCAGCAAATTCCGCCCAATTAGAAAGAATGTCTGTCTTTTAGCTCACTCAGTTACATGGACGAGAATTCTTGTCTTTTAAAATAATAATAACAATAATACATAATAAAATTTTGGTCAAATACGTTTTTTTATGGAGGGTAGCTGACACCCTTGACTGATGCTTACCTAATATAAGGGAATTAAGCACTTTAGTGATAACTGTGACCATTGGATGGCAGTGTTTCCACACTTATAACACAGCTATCGTCTACATGCAATTCAAAGTAAGGAATGGAAGTCAATCTTTCATATTACCCTCGACATAGCGGACTATATTCTGTTGGCCTTAAGGTCAAAAAAACTTGTGCAACTTTAACTTTTTCTCTTTTTTGCGCCATTGCCCAGTCCTACAAAATGTGTTTAATTAGCATTGTAAAAAATGTTTTTTTAATTTTTTTAAATGAATTTTTTTCCCCCATTTAATTCATTTATTTTTGTGTCTTAAAGCGAGATATTTTTTCAGCAGGGTGTGGTTTCACTTTTTTTTTCTCATGTCTCATTATGGTTCATTTTAAATCAGTTTGCTAAGGTTGTGTAAGACGAGCTTGAATTAAAAAAAAAATACACCAGTCGTTCTATGCCCCACCTAGTCTAAAAATAGCATTCTTAATTACTCCTTTGCAGCCATTCACGGTTACAGATGTCAAATATCCATTATTTTTTTACTAGCCTGGTCAAAAACAAATTAACTCATTTCCTGTCACAGATTGCTGTAAGTAAAACAAATAACATAATTTTGGTACTACTGGTAGCGAATGACTTAATATTGCTGAGGTGAATTATGAATTAAGTAACTCAAGTCAACTGTTTTTATCCGTCTCGGTGGGCGGACATTTTACTACTTGCTGTCACCTTAAAATGACATCATAGTTGCTCAGGTAACAACCAATCACGGCTCGCCTATATTCTGCGGAATTATGCTGCTAATATGAAGGTTTTTTTTTTTCTGTGTAATCTCCAGTCACAAGATCACGGCCATGCTTTCCGTGTGCGTCACTACCGCGCTGACGTTTGTGAGAATGTTTTGAAGAGGCGACACAGAACGGGCGTGGCAGGGTGGGGTGGCGCCGCACGTGGTCGAGTCTGTTGAATTTGGCAATAAAACCCCCAACTGCGCATCACCGCAGCGTTCCTCTGGACCTCTTCACAGAGGAAAAAAAAAAAAAGTACAGAATTTGCACACTCAGCAGCTTTGAATATTATTTATCTACATGTCACTCAGATATGCCATTTGACCTTTTTTTTTTTGGATGCGCCGGATTATATATTTTTCAAGCCGTATGAAAACATATTTCACATGACACGGGGCACCTGCTGATAGTTAACGCCGCCTACCTCAACCCGCAATTCGAAGGAGCCCCCGCCCTTTCTCGCAAGCGGACTTTTCGGGGGGCCTCCGCTTCCGCGTGAGCTCATCGCAGGGATGTCGTGTAATTCACAAGTTCAGATGGAGACCGCCATCAATTCTTGATGGCCTGTCGCGGTCACGGTCGGACCACCTTCCTCCCCGTGGGAGTGAGCCGTATAAGTTCACCGTACGGGATACGCTGTAAAACAGCTGTGCATTTTAATAAGGAGCTCAAATGGAATATGTGACGCGGTGTCGGTCCTTCCTTGAGTGTCCTTGTGTGACTTTTTGGTGCTCTCTGACACAGCATTGAAAATCTAAAGAAAGTTCTGCTTATGGACAAAGTGCCAAAAGGAATAGACAAATATAGTTTTTAAAAAATGCCTGCGGTAATGAAAAGGCAGTATTGTGTTAACTGGGTTATTCAATGCGCTTGGCAAAATGTACTGGGACTATACATAGGTCATATAAAAATCCATAGACAGAACGACTGTTGTCACAATTTCCAATCCTGACAATTGGGAGGCACCGAGTTTTTGTTTTTTCTGGATGGCGGTGTTAATATGCTCACAGCGCTCACACTTGTCACAAAACAGACTGCAGTTAGCTGCGGTAAAATTGAAATTGATAAACGAAATCACATGATTTGCATGAAAAATGAGGGGAACGTTCCAGGACTGGTGTCAGAAAAGAGGTTTTTCTAATCCAAATTAGCATAATGCTATGTTGAGTGCCTACACTGAAGTTAAAGGGATTGAACAGGGCCGCTTCGATCTTCTGGGTGTCTTGTTGTGTTCCCCTCGCAACGGTGGAAACACCAGGAAATTACCAGGGGTTCGGTATTGATATCAGTCTGATAGAAGATAAAAAAACAAAACAGTATTGAATTATATTGTTCTACATCAGTGCTTTCAATGATATTTTACAAACATCCCCTATAAAATTATCTTGACAAATTTTATAAGTATCCCTACACCTGTATCCTTTTTTTTAACATTAAAACAAAAAAGCCATATATATCAACTTTCAACTACGAATTTCAACTATGAATTATATTTATAGCGTTTATACAGGTTACAGCTTAGTCTAAAACCGAAAAAAATAACCAAGTGCATCAAAGTGCCTGAAACAAACAAAAACAAAGATGAAAATCCTTATTTAAATGCAATTACACTAAACTTTGATCAAACGGGTTTCTCAATTCAGCATCGTAATTGAATACTTATCTGATATCGGCAAAAAACAGCATTGGTTTATACTGCTCCTGATTCAAAATCTCTGATATTAGTATTCAAATTCATGCAGTCCATTCCAGACTCCGCCCCTGTTCTTCTATCCAATAAATTGTCAGAAATGACTAGAGGTTTCTCAATCCGATACTGACATTGGATGTTTCGATATATACGCAAAAAAACATCGCATTTATACCAGTCTACATCAAAAATCGACATTAGCACTCATATCTCTATCGCATAACCGAACATAAATGATTAGTGACTTCAAAACGTAGTTTGTCGACGGCAGAAAAAAATAGCGTGACTTTCGACAGTCGCTGAGTGCTAACCGAGCCTAGTACGCTATCAGTGGCCATTTGATCCACCGGCACCCTTAAAATAAGCATTTACACCCCCATAAATTGCTTTAATGTGATCGTTAAGACCGCATAGAAATTAAAAAGTAGATTCGCAGTAAGCACCAACATGCTGACCCGGCTTTCCTCCTGCAACTTGAAGCTCTTTTTTTTTTTTTTTTTTTTTCGCTCTTAAACCATGGCAGCTAAATGAAAATGGCTATAACAGTTCCCTTCTTCACATCAGGCGGCGTTTATGGACAAACCAGGCTGTGGTGAAGTCACAATCCTGCAAGCGGGGATGCTTTTATGCAGCTGTTATATATTCCCTTTCCACTGGAAGCGTCTGAAAAGATAATTCAGTTCTTTTGGCTCCGACTCAGCCTGGCCTCAAGCTCAGGAATGTTGATCTGATGTCCGGTTCTGCCTTCATTTTCTCCGCTGCGTCCAGTTGCCAGTTAACATCGAATCATGTTTTGTTAGCATATGTCTGAGTAATAAAAAAAAAATGGAGTAGGCAATTTTAGTCTGCACAGGAGCAGCATATTAAGTTAATGTTAGCTGTTATGTTTTGTAACTTGCTGCCTTGTGAAAATGGACTCACGCATGGGTTCATCATGTGATCGTCACATGATCAGACTCGGAAAACAGATGCCGTGCATAAAATATACAGTATTATTATAAAGATCTTTTTTTTAACATCTTTGAATGTTTTTTGCCATTTTAGTGAAGTGTTATGTTTTGGTCCAAGATAATACTAATCATTGGACTTAAATAAGTGATTGTATTAAAGAAAAAAATCAATTATGGTCTAATATGGAATAACATTTTTCACTCTCCAACACCACCACTATAATTATCTTTTTCTGATATAAACTTGTCATAAATGCCCCTTTGCAAACCATATGCATTAAAGGAAACGGAAAAGGAATGTAAATCTACTGATTAGCTTTATTCTCATTTATTCAAACATTGATATGAGCACTGTTGCCACCTACTGTAGAGGATGAGCAATTACACTTTATTCTACTTGCAATGCTTCTCAAAGGGGGATACAGTACATAAAAAAAAACAGGTGGTATGAGAGATTTTACCAGGGCTCCCGCGGGTATTAGCAAAGCTAATTTAAGGCCCAGAAACAGTACATTTTCTTTTCAAACTAAGAGTAAATTGAGTGGAAGTTATAGCCATTGCTATCATGAATACTTTTTTGTGATTTTTTTTTTTTTTTTAAGTTTTTACAGAAGTCAATGTTAAAGCAAAGTTACACACTTTATTTTCTGGAGTTACTGGTGAAAATACAACATTGTATTGGTGATATCCCACTAAAAATGTAGTTACAAAGTTGATCAAATCAAATGCTGTTTCAAGAGCTGTTTTTTTTTAATTTTTTCAATCCAAATGAAGAAGAAGAGTGTATGTAAATATTAGGAATAAAATCCGTACTTTGGGCGAGCCGGTTTCCAGTCCATAGTACGATACACGAACAAACAACCATTTATAATCTTCATACCACAACTTTCCTGATTAAAAACGCCAGCGCCCTCATTTCATTGCTTGCCCTCCCAAATATTTGCGCTTTGGAGTAGCTACATATTGCAAGACGCCACCATTTCTCACGGCCAACTCGCGCTGAAGCCGTAAAGCGAAATACCATTTCCAGATCTGCCATGCTGATGGCGGGAATGGAATTTTTGCTTGTTGCCATTATCTGAAAGCGCCAGCAAAGGGGGGAAATGATTGTATGCCAGAAGTTTGTAGGGACGCTTTTGTGGGCTAGATTGAATCTAATCCCAGATAATCCCATTTTAGGTAAAATTTGGAGCGCGCTTTCCATCAATCCAACGTGAGAGTAGGCCACACACACACACACACGCGCAGTCTCCTTGGCACCCGCTGATAATGTCTCCTTTGACTGGAACATGCATAAAACATAAAGATAAGAGCGTCAGCGCCTCTCCAACTGCGTCCTTTGCTCAATAAATGAGCACAGCTCCCCCTATAGACTCGCACTGATGTGACAAAGTGTCAGCATCAATTTATGTTTCCAATGCAGCAGCGACGTTCATGCGTTATGCAATCTCGCTGAAATGTACAACAGAAGGTCAGATGTAATCACGTTGCAAACATATTTTTTATTACTTAAGGAAATAATGGGAATGGAAATAACACGGCGTTGTGATTTAATCGTAATTGACTGTACAGGGACTGTTGGTATTCTTAGCTGTAAGGTGGGTAAGTTAAACATGGCGTGAGCTGGATCTTATCTCGTCTGATGAAAAGTGTAATGAAGGGAGCGTACGTACTAGGTTAATAATTAAAATTAAAGGTTTTTTTTTTTTTTGGTTTTAAATAAAAAAACCCCTCAACAATGGCTCCAGCACAAATCAATTTGGGATTGATTAAAATGCACTTTTGTGGTTTTTAGTAGTTGAACTAGTATTTTATTCAGTACCACCAAACGATAGATTGTATAACACCAATAATTGCATTATATATATATATATATATAATATATATATATATATATATATATATATATATATGCACACATACACACAATAAAATGAGAATGAAGCCAAACATTGTGTCACCTTCCAACTAATTTGCTCTTAATTTGAAAAGAAAAAATACACTTTTCCTATCACGGCATTAAAAATCATGAAATGAGATTTGTTGAAACCAGCAGAAACCCTGGTAAAAAAAAAAAAAAAAAATCTCGCCTAACCCCTGAAGTGCCTTCACGCACCCCTGGGGTACTCACACTCCAACTTGATAACCGCTTCTCTGTAAGCTTGTTACGCAATCATACAGTGATAACGTAAAGAATTAGAAAGTGTAGTGGTACACAGTTGGTGCGTTGCGAGTAACGCATTCACCTGGCCACAGGGGGCAGTATAATAGTTCTATGGACAGACAGACAGACGAACAAGAGTTTCAACAACTTGAAGCCACTTTTCTATATTGAATCTCGGCCATTTAAAAATGTCCCTTTCTGCTTTTGTATCCCTGCTACTATTAACAAAATTAAAATCACAATTACCTTTTGAGTCTAATACCGAAAGTGGCTTTTCCGCTGCTTTGTTCAGCATTTTTAGACCCCTAAAAAAGCCCTGTAAAATATTCAGCATGATCGCACAAGGAGCTTGTTGTCTGCAGCGAGGTTGTTACCTCACCTCCCCTGTGCAGCTGTTGCAGGCTTCTCTTGCATCTACAAACCCTACTTCACGCCATACGTAATATCTTTTTGCTATTTTAAGCGGTCGCGGCCGCCATGATGGCATTTGCTGCTGCCCCTAACGTTCAGGCCTGTCCCAACCAGAGCAAACACATGTAATGTACAGTATGTAATCCCATGACGGTATCACCTTAACGTTCCCCCTCTTTGCAAACTGATATTTGCTTATTTTTAGCGGTAGCCAGATCCCTACAGTCTCAGATTTAATTCTGATTCTGATCCGCACATCTCAGTCAGAACTAGTCAATTTTAGACCCTCCTTAAGCTTTTAATGTATATTAATTATCAATAATATTAATACATTTTTAATTTGCCTGGACTTTTAATGGCCCAAAAATAATAATTTGCCAATTATTTTATCTTTTTACTTTTATGTTTCCTTACCATTTACAGCAGTTGTAGAAGAGTAACGCTGGTGTCATTAATTACACAAATTTATACCGTAATCTTGCATACTTAAATATAAACAAGATAAAAAAAAAACTTCACACACAACTTAGTCACAGTTTATATATATAAAAATAAAAATACTAATATAGTGCATAAATGTGTAAAATATGACACATTTTTAACTACTAGTAACATTAATCTTTGTCGTAAACTCAATGACAAATTGCAATGCATCCGAACTTGAGCGAATAGGCACTTTATCCCTTAAAAAATATATTAACAATTGCCCATTGCTATTCAAAGAAAATAGGTGAAAATCGTAAAAATCCGCATATAACTGACGCCCATCGAAATGCATTATGTGGCAAAATACATTCACTATAAATGCTTGAATTAATTAGCCAATTAATCTGTAATCGCTATTTTATTTCCTGCCCCAAACCTTCATCAATTTAAAATAAATCCATACAAGTTGGGCCCAGCTCATGGCCAACAGGGGCCATGATGTAGCTCCGCCCCTGCATGGTAGCCACTCGCCAGTTAACATGCACGTCGGTGTCGCCTGGGACAAAATTTGGTGGCCGCTGCCACATGATGCAGCAGCTCAGCCTTATGATTGTGACTCACGCAGCCCGAAGCCTGGAGGGAGTCCCTGCTCTTCCACACTCATTCCTGCTGGCTATATTTAAAGAAATGACTCATAGTCTTATGTGAGAATTCACATTGTTCCCATTGGGGCAAATGTCTCCGTAGTGTCGACGTAATGCATGCACTTGCGCTAAATAGGACGCGCTTAAGATTGAGTTGTACATATTCACCATAAGGCCACTTTCTTCATGTCTATATTAGGGAAAAAGAAAAACGGAGGGACAATGTCAAAGTCAAGACAGCTCCAGATGTTGGAGACAGTTTTTTTTTTTTCTTTTTCCTCCACGCCAGGCAATGACTCCGCTTCCTGTGAGTCATGCAGCTTTTCCCGCGGAATCACACCAGACCACATGAGAGCCTCCTTAAAACCTCAAGTCCAGGATGTTTCACGAGTACTGATGTGCACTGAAGATCTGCACATTTTCAAATATGTGAGCCATATAATTAATAATTTGCCGTGCAGTTAGAAATGCAAATTTATTTGCCAGTTATTCCTATCAAGTTCCTGAGCTCCTCTTGACTGTTATTCACGATAACTGCCAGACATGAAAAGAAACTACAAACAAAACCAAAATCCTTGCAGGAATCTGAAAATCTAATTTAATGCTTTTTGATGATGGCTATTTTCAAATTAAGAGCAAATAAACTACAACATTTCACAGAATGAGCCATAAACACAATTACTGGCTTAAATATATATATATATATATATATATATATATATATATATATATATATATATATATATATAATAAAAAAATCTATAATAAAAATATTTAGCAAGGGGCTAGGTGAAGACACTTCATGAGGTATGTGAGATTTTTAACAGTTTCTGTGGGTAGCAAATCTAACTTAATGCTTTTTGATGCTGGAACAGACAGTATATTTTCAAAATAAGAGCAAAAAAAATTGGAACATAGAGCAACACTGCTAAATCGTTATAGTGACATTTTTTGCAACATGTTTTATGGCTTTTTTTTGTTGTTTTATATGAATGCACATTTTCATTAGTGATGACATTTTCTGGCAAATGAACCATAAATATTTATATTTTTTCATCCTCTGTGGAGACACCTCTGGCGGATGTGCGAGTTTTTTTTTTTTAATGTTTTCTGCAGGTATCAACAAATCTAATTTAATGCTTTTAAATGCCTTGACAATATCAGGACATTCTTCTTTTCAAACTATGAGCAAATGAATTGGAACATAAAGCAAGTTATTGCTAAATTGTGCAAGACTCCTTTCCAAAACATTGCATGCCTTTATTTTGTTAATTGTTGATACAGATGCTCATTATCACACAATCACACACAATCTTCTAAAAAAACAAAAAGTGCTGTCACATGATTTATCTACTGTAATTGCTAAAAAGAATACACCTAGAGATATCCCCCATAAATGTAGTTATGATGTTTAATAAATCAAACATTGTATCAGGAAGTCACGACACAGCTAAATGAGCGGTGTGAATTCCAGATGACCTTCACCGCATCGTCCCTTCCGGCCACACTCGACCCCATTCTGCCCATCTTGTGACATACGTGCGACACGTTTCTCAAATGTCATCCTCACTTCGTTATTAGATTAAATTGTTCCCCGCGATGATGTCCATTAACGACGTCTTGATTCAATTAGCCGCCGCCGCCGCCGCCGACGTGGGCAATACCGGATTTAAGGTCATGAGGTGGGATGCCGGCCGGAGGTGGGGGACGCGGTGAATTTTATTTTTATCATTTCAATTCATTCCCAGTGATAAAAAGGCAGAGAAAACAGAACTGAATCCTCTTTGTTCATTTTTTGGCGGGGAAAAAAAATAACCACCGAGGGCCGTATCGGAACATCTGGTCATGCATAATTCCTTCTTATTGAAAACTTGGCAGTTGTGTGATAATGAGAATTTTCTCTGGCGCTTTCATTTTGGATGCTAACCCCCCCCCCCTCAAAAAAACAAAAAAAAAAGCCCTTATCAGAAATAAACACGCCAATTGACTTTGCCGCCGTATGTAAGCCTGCCTTTCACAAAGCACTTTGATTTCCAATGTGACAGGCCGCGGCAAGCAGGTAAAATTCGCCGCAACAATCACAAACATGAAAAGGCCAGTTGCCGGGGAAAAAAAGGTTGATTTATTTTTTTAATTAAAGGGGAAGTCAACCTCCAATTTTATTACTCAATGTTCTTTGACCCAACTAGTCAAAACAGAACATTCCCATTAATATTTGTTGAATTATGAATGAATCAACAAAAGCCACTTGTTTTATCAATCTTTTGGCAAGAATGACATCACAGTTGCTCAACGCCCAATCACAGTTAAGCTCAGAAAACAGGTGAGCTGTGATTGGTTGTTTCCTGAGCAGTCGTGATGTCATCTTCAGGCGCCTGAAAGTGGCAAAATAGACAAGAAATATATGAATATGATAGGAAAAAAAGAATGGATTTTCTTGCTTAATTCATAATTTCATGAACATAATATTAAAAAGAATGTTGTTTAGATTCACATTTAACAAAATCTAGAAATGTTTTTTCTTCTTTTTTCTCAACACTAGTATGTGTACTCGACTGCATAGTTATACATAGATACCAAGTACCGATACAAGAACCGTTAATTTCTCCCCAAAATAATTTTAGACTCATATATATATATATATATATATATATATATACAGTATATAAAAGACTTATATATTTTATACCTTGAAGTGAGGCCTGCTATTGGCCAATATCCGATAATTATACTCGCCATATCCTATTTAAAACAATTTTATTCGTACAGATGTAAAATTTTCTTTAGTCAATAATTTGATAACTACATTACTTTTCACGTACAACTGATCATTTCCAAAATACCTTTCGCCATTTGCCGTCCGCTGAAAATGACGAGGCGTGTGCTGTAGGTAACGACCAATCACAGCTCAGCTTGTCAGTCACATGACCAAGTGGAAAAACGTGTTTCTGAAGGTATTACTTGTACGTAAAGAATTATTTCGGTAATTTTACAGTTGAAAATGGTTAAAATAGTGGACTATCCCTTTAAAATGGACTTATGCTGTAATACAAACGGCATCCAAGATGTCGGAATGCCGCTGTGCTAATGCGGCGCTTGAAAACTCCGTCCTTGGAATTCCCCCGCAATTACACGGCGACGCCACAATCAGGTTTTTATCAACTATTTCAAATCCCAAATTGAGCCACTAAGACCTCGCCGTCCCGTCACTTAAACGCCGGCGACTTATCTGATCCATGAGTACGAGGTTAAACCAACACAACGTCCTAAGATGAGTCGCCCTTTGACCTCCCGCGAGTAAACGGGGCCTAATGTAATCTGTGTTTATGCGCGCGCCCAAGGCTAAAGGAGGACTGTGTGTGGGCTGCCAGCCCCCAGAAACAGATCATATAAGCCCGGCCGCCCGTCAAAACGGCAGCAATGTGGGAAAGATCATATTCCGAGGAGTCCCTCAGGGCGAGGGACCGCTCCGTATTTATCATCCCGCATCTCAATGAGAATAAACAAGTGGGACAAAAGTCCGCCCGCTAAAAGCTTGCTTTCTTCGTTTTGCTAGTTCTGCTTCCCACTTTTCATTTGTTTTCTTGGCGTACCGTGCCATTAATGGTCAATTTTGGAACGGGATTGTTCCGAGGAATCAGATGAGGGGAAAGAAGGTCAAAGAACAACCAATGTAAGGCTGGATTAACCCTCTAATGGACCCTGCGGAAAAATGACCCGCCGCCCCTTGTTTTTTTTACATGTTTGTTTATATCAAGCGGCGCCGCTAAAGCTAGTCAGGAGTTTAAGGTACACAAATGTTTTGGAGGGATTTTAAGGGATCCGGATAACGCTTACGCTAAAACGAAATGAGAATGGAGTCCGACCAGGTAGGCTGAAAAAGGTGAATAGCATGAAGGTAGAGTGACCATTTTTATGATCTTTTTCAATTTCCCGATTCAGAATATTCATTGGATTCAATGCGTGATTGGTTTAAATATTTTATCAATTGACCAAGAATTGAAAATCTGTTGACGGTTTCGGATTTTCAAAAAGACATGTCAACTTCAAATACTTGTCACGAAAATACATTTTCTTAGACTTTTTAGCTTACAAAGACCTTCTTTTTTTTCTTTTTATTAATTTTTTTTCTTTTTTATTTTATTTACCATGTTCCGATTCCTACTACGATCCAAAATTACCCCCAAATTACCCATTTTACTCAAAATAATTCAAGGCGGGTGTGTCAAACCTGTGGCCCTCGGGCCGGTTCTGGCCCGCAAACTGTTTTAATCCGGCCCATAAAATCATTTTGTAACGTACAAAAATGAGCAGAATTATTTTCAATAAATGAAAACCCTGAAATGTTTTATGATTAATACTAGCGTTAATGTTTTATGGTTAATAGTGGTGTTGTTCTTGTACTATTTTAGACGGTATTAAAAAATAAGAAATGTGTAGTTGTTTAATCAATATTTTATTGGTCCGGCTCACAAACAAGTTTGACACCCCGGCAAAAAAATTTTTGGACACGAAGGACAGTCACTGTGTTTATATATGAAAAAAAAAAAAAAATACTGTAAAAAAAAAAAAAGGCCTTCAAAAAGGGACAGCCTTCACGCTATCCTTGCACTTGAAACATCTGCTTAGAATTTGGACGCCTGTCTCTTTAACCTTCCAAATTCGTTTTTTCAATGACATCTTATGCGATAACATGTCTCGTGGATTTATTCAGATACTGTTTTATTTCTTGCTCCGACAATTCAAACTCGCATTCCAAAAGGGCCAAATTTGATGCGAAAATTATTTGATCCATTCGAGGTTGGCGTCTAATTGTCATAAGTGCACTTGCAGACCAAATGAAAGCAGAGTTGTAATAAAGCAGTGTTTCTCAACTATATTTTGCCAGCTCCCCCTAGAAAAGAGAAAACTTTTTGCGCCCCCCCATCCACTTGATGCACTGAATATAAATAAGATTATTATTGATAAAAATTGTTTAAGTATACCTACCTGTATCCTTTTTCACATTAACAGAAAAACGCAATATAAATCAACTTTCAACAACTGTTAATTATTTTTATTGCGTTTATACAGGTTACAGCTTAGTCTAAAACGGAAAAAAAAGAAGCAAGTGCACTAAAGTGCCTGAAAACAACTGAAAAACGAATATAAATCAACTTTCAACAACCGTTAATTATTTTTATCGCGTTTATACGGGTTACAGCTTAGTCTAAAACGGAAAAAAAAGAAGCAAGTGCACTAAAGTGCCTGAAAACAACTGAAAAACGAATATAAATCAACTTTCAACAACCGTTAATTATTTTTATCGCGTTTATACGGGTTACAGCTTAGTCTAAAACGGAAAAAAAAGAAGCAAGTGCACTAAAGTGCCTGAAAACAACTGAAAAACGAATATAAATCAACTTTCAACAACCGTTAATTATTTTTATCGCGTTTATACGGGTTACAGCTTAGTCTAAAACGGAAAAAAAAGAAGCAAGTGCACTAAAGTGCCTGAAAACAACTGAAAAACGAATATAAATCAACTTTCAACAACCGTTAATTATTTTTAGCGCGTTTATACGGGTTACAGCTTAGTCTAAAAGGGAAAAAAAAGAAGCAAGTGCACCAAAGTGCCTGAAACTAAAGGAAAATGATGAAAAATGATTACTTTTCCTTTTTCCTGGGATCATCCCCCCCCCGACATCACCTCGTGCCCCCCCAGGGGGCCCCGCCCCACTATTTGAGAAGCACTGTAATAAAGGGACTATTTGAGGAATGCTGCTTTTTGCAGTTGCGTGATGCTAGCTGTAGTCTCCTTCAAGGACATTTGGACAAGGGTTATTCCTGTTCCACCAAGCAAATCCCTAAACATTTCCATTATTGGATGCGAGGAGTGTAATCAGGTCCCTGGCAAAGCTGGCTTCAGGTCACACGTATAAAATTGCACCTCTCCATCCAACAGCTGTACCGTCTGAGGTTGTGATAGCAACAGACGGCTATCTTTAGGCCTATATTCGCTAAATATAATCAAGTCGTCACTCCGACTTGCAAAGTTCCGGGGTAACCGCTGATTGGATTAGCGGGGACAATTTGTAGGATATTTCATTCATTTGGCGAGCGCCGCGTCTTTTGGACATTCCTTCGTTTTCAAATAAACTTCTGTGCGGCGAATCCAGAAAATTTATGGACACTTGACTTTCCTGTTTGGATGGCCTCCAACGCAACCTTGTTTAAAGTATGAGGTGAGCAGGGGTTCACCTGCTCGGTCTGTGGACAAGCGCCCCCGGAATAACAGCAATTCATCAATATCTCAAAGCAAATATTGGACTTATTAGTCTTCTGCATGGAGACGGCTTCTGCAAGACCTTGTATAGAGAGGATTCACGGAGCCGAGGCAGATTCCATATTTATTTATTGTTCCCACGTTGCCATAGTGACATTAAAGTCGCTGGGAAATAAAAGGGCTCATATGCACACTCTGGATCCAATTTCCCTAGTTCAGCTCCGCAATTGCATCGCTGTGAGATTGTATTGTTTCTCAATGACTAATTTCTTTCCTACTAATTTACTGAAGTGATGTAATTTCACAGAAGGCTTCAAAGTGGGTCATTTATGGCTAATAGTTTTAAACTCATGGCGATTTGATGCTTTTTTTATACATCAGTACCACTCCTACTGTTACTGTATACAATTTATCCATCTTTAATCTATAGATTAAGATGGTTAAGTCTCGTCAACGTTAATTTATTGATACACCCATAAAATCTTGTTGATCCACGAAACCCCATAGAACTATTTACAATCATTATTCCCTATCCAGGTCATCATCATGCATCCATAGAACCTTCATCCATCCATCCATCCATCCATCCATCCATCCATCCATCCATCCATCCATCCATCCATCATAAAACGTTTTGTCCATCCATTCGTCCATCATCCATGAACCATTTTATCATCCATCCGTCCATCCATCCATCATCATAAAATGTTTTGTTCATCCATTCATCCATGAAACATTTCATCATCCATCCATCATAAAATGTTTTGTTCATCCATGAAACATTTCATCATCCATCCATCCATCCATCATAAAATGTTTTGTTCATCCATTCATCCATGAAACATTTCATCATCCATCCATCCATCCATCCATCCATCCATCCATCATAAAATGTTTTGTTCATCCATGAAACATTTCATCATCCATCCATCCATCCATCCACTCATTCATCCAGGAAACATTTTATCCATCCATCAATTAAACATTTTATCCAATCATCTATCCATGAAACATTTTATCAGTCATCCATCCATCCATCCATCCATCCTCTCATTCATCCAGGAAACATCCATCCATCCATGAAATATTTTATCCATCCATCAATTAAACATTTTATCCAATCATCTATCCATGAAACATTTTATCAGTCATCCATCCAACCATCCATGAACAATTTTATCCATTCATCTGTCCATAAAACATTTTATCAAACATTCATCAATCCTTGAAACATTTTATCCAATCACCTATCCATGAAACATTTTATCAATCCATCATCCATCCGTTCATCAATCAATGAAACATTCCATCCATCCATCCATCCATCCATCCACAATGAAACATTTTATCAATCCATTCATCAATCCATGAAACATTTGATCCAATCACCTATCCATGAAACATTTTATCAATCCATCATCCATCCATTCATCAATCCATGAAATATTTCATCAATCCATCCATCCATCCATCAATGAAACATTTTATCAATCCATGAAACATTTTATCCAATCACCTATCCATGAAACATTTTATCAATCCATCATCCATCCATTCATCAATCCATGAAACTTTTCATCATCCGACCAGCCATCATCCATGAAACATTTTATTCATCCTTCATCCATTCATCCATCCACAAAACATGTTATCCATCCATGAAACATTTTATCCATCCATCACCCATTCATCCATCCAGGAAACATTTTATCCATCCATCCATGAAATATTTTATCCATCCATCCATCATCCATTTATCCATTCATCAATGAAACATTGCATCCATTCATCTATCTGAGATATTCCATCCATCCATCCATCCATCCATCCATCATCTTGTTCAGATCGAGGCACAAGTTTATCTCTTTCGAGTCAGGGAACGCCCGTCTCAGCAGTTTTCCGCAAACCTCGTTACCGCTCAAGTTGGAGAAAAGTCGTGGTAGTCACAAAAACCACAGCATACTGCAAAGTGCTGCCACGTCATGTCCAATTTCAGATCCAGACGCGATACAATGTACAAGGTTTCTCTGGAGAAAATAAGGACGCCTGTTTTGCCCTCGTTTATGTTCATTCGATTGCCGTTGCGATACTCAATCTCGACGGGTCAAACAAGATCTTCAGATGTTCGACATCCGAGCAATCCCATTTTGTTTCTTCGTTTTGCTGAGCCGCCGCTTATATTCTTCCGTCGTCTCACAGATCCTCTGAGGGAGTAACATGAGGACATAAAACTGTGGAACATTGCGGGTTGCAGCGCTGCACAGAATGAACGGAAAATGTTATTACGCCACTCTCCGGGCTCCCGTTGACATTTTTTTTCCGAGCTCCAAATCTGCTTCTGATTGAACCAAGATAGTCTAAACATATGTAGATTGACCATCGCTTGCTTCTCGGGGGCCGCCGTGGCACGCGGACGTCACGCGCTACGCGGCCTGTGACATTTGAAGATGTAAACACCGGCAGGAGATAGAACCTTCTCACCCGCCTTCCTGACAGCTGCTGGCGGAGATTTTCGCAAGTAAAGGTTAAATCTAATCGGGGACCGCGGTACATCTGGCTAATATTAGCATTAGCTGTTCATGAGGAATCGGCTCCAGAAGATAATTGCTGTCGAGGGGGTGAAAGTCCTCCGTTTGGCATTTTTGATGATTTGATCAGAGTTTTGGGGGGGGGAGGGGGATAGCCAAGCTACAAACCTCGACAAGATGGCAGCAAGTCTCTGGCCAATAGAAAAGTAGTAATTGGCATGTTGTGCTGAAGCGATACGTCCCGATTTAGAGATTAACATGTTCGTATGTTGGGGAGGAGCTTAATTTAGCCTGGGTTGATAGTGGGAGTGGTCATTGCAGTTACATGTGTATTAAATCTATTGTAAGACTTTTATTCTTGAGAGTAATATAAGATTTTGTTTTAAATTATATAAACCAGACATAATTTTTTTGCCAAATGGGCACACAACAATAATGTATACTCATTTTAAATCAGTTTCAATGTAAACGTAACACTCATAAATTTTTCAAAATACTAGCTATTCATATTGCATAACATAAGTACTTAATTAGTAACTACAGTAAAAATATTCCCATCAATAATACTGTGCAATACAATTCAAAATTTTGGAAACACCTAACCGTACCAATGCCCATACTCCCCTCTATATATATAATATATATATATATATGAATGATATGACAAAAAATTACCAGTCACTTGAAATCGCTCACTAAAGTTAAAACATTGTCTAAACCAAGATGTTTAAAATCGTATATTCTTCAAAGTAAGCACCGTTTATCAAGATGACAGTTTTGTTCTGGTATTTTCTCAGTCAGCTTTATGATTTGGCTGATACTGATGAACTGAAATGACCTCCGGTTTGCAGATGTGCATTTTCAAGCGTTAAAGAACAAAATTTCTTGACCTCTTAACTCATTCAATGCCAGGGACGTATTTTCACGTCTTTTAAGAGTCCGGACATAAAATCCCAGATACTTAAGTATTAAATCGATACTTAGGTAGATTAGGTACTAAAGTAATTGACAGTATTGTCTTGACTCTTCAAAAAAAAAAACAAAAAAAAACGTGAAAATACGTCCCTGGTATTGAATGAGTTACTATGGAGGATGGCATTTGAAGGTGTTTCCAAACTTTTGACTGGCAAGCCCCCTGTCACCCGACGCAAACGTGAAGGCAGATGACTGTTTTCACGGCACTAACAGAATGATTCCAGCTTTTTCCGGCCGGGCATCAATTCCGGAACAAAGCGGCGCTCTGTTTGCGAACGGTGCGACGCCTTCACACATTAGCCGCCGATAAGACGCTGCGCCCGCCAAACGTTTTTGCCCCGCTCGTAATAGCGCGGTGCAATTTGCGGTGCGGGATTGAAGGAGTGACAGACGGCGCGTGACAATGCGTCCGACAGGCGCTCCGAGCCCAATGCTCATCCTGCCAATTCTGACATAAGTACAGTCTTTAGCTGCTGACGCCATTTCAACTGTCACATTTTTTTTTTTTTTTTTTTTACCGTGACCGGCTTTTTCGTACAAATGGCCATTTAGATACTGTATGTTAACAAATGTGCCATGGTTTGCCAGGTTTAAAATAATTTGCAGACTACAAACTTGACACAATGACAATGAAGGCATTTTACTGTCTTACGATGATGTGTTCAGGGCTGAAAAATGCGTAGTTTTAGAGCACTATGTCAAACTCCAGTCCTTGAGGGCCGGTATCCTACATGTTTTTTCAACCTTCTCTCTTAAACAAAGCTAATTCAAGTGATTAGGATACTTTTCAAGCTTGCTGATCATTTGAATGGAATGTGGTCAGGTGAAACATTCGAAAAACATGTAGCATACCGGCCCTCGAGGACTGGAATTCGACACCTTTGTTTTAGAATCTGATTTTTAACGAAAGGTGTTTGGCCCTTAGAAACTTGCTCAAGTGCCAAACGTTTCTGCATCTGTTTTTTTTTTTTTTTTTTAAACCAAGCAAGTATACAACATTTCGGTTTACACTTAGATAATTTTCATATTTTCAGTCATTTCAGTTGTCGTTTTAGAAGTCAAGTCAAGTTCACTTCACTTGAAGTCAGAACAGGGAAGTAATACTCAATTCCGAACTGGACGCATGACTCGGACTCCACGGTATTTGACGAAGACTTATCTTGGATTCTGCAAAATATTTTTAGCACTTTGACTGAAGCGAACTATGTTTTTGGCTCCTCTTTCAAAAGAAACATGAAAAATCAAAATTTTCGGAATTGTCACTCAACAGCAGGAATTTAAAATTTGGTTTGACCAACTTTTGAGAACTGCCGTTAGCGATACTATTTTAATACAACAAATATGAACCTGCGTATTCTGTAAGAAGACAGTTTGTGATAAATATGGCACCACCTCAAACTTTTGTGTTTTTTATAAAATGCATTTTTTATCTTACTCGTGGTCACATCTGTCAATTTTCGAATGTTTGACTTCTTTTCGAATGAGAGGAGCCTAGCGGTGGATCAAGTCATCTGCGTTGGAATCGACAATAGCGCAAAACTTGTGCTTTGAACCGCATCTGCCAAAATACCAACACCAAGTCTAACCTGCCCCTGCGTAGATTCCACACACTATACCTAAAACTAGAGCCCGCTATCTTCACATTGGTCTTAAAAAATATTCAGCACGGTTATTAAATGTTTCATGAAGGTCACAATTCGACCCTGCAACATATTTGCCCACAGATAAAGTTTGGGAAAAAAAAAAAAAAAGAATACAAGACATGTATGTGTGAATGTCTCAAGGGAATTCTCGTGAAAACCCGGCATACGTCCCCGCTTATTCACGCCGTGCACAAACTGTACTCGCCCTGTGGAGGAAGTGCAAAGTCACATTGAAAAAGGTACTGAGGCTGACTTGTGCCCGTGCACTGTGGAGCCATTGTACGGACCCCCGCCTCCCCGTCAAAACTCACACCGCACTCTTACTTTCATCCACCCCCCCCCCCCCCCTTTTCACCACCACCTCCACATGGACACTCAGAAAAGCGGGCCCCGCGGCGTGAAAGAACGATTCATGGCCGCTTTCTTCATCTTCTCACCTTCCGGCCACCTCGCTCGCTGCTGACCTCTGACAACAGAACCTCAATGCAAATACTCTCCAGGCGCGACAGCACACATTGTAAGAGCACAAACCCCCCAAACACAATCCCGAGTCTGGTCCAGACGCACGCTTGAATCCCATCCAAATATTCGTGAAAATAAAACCACAAAATGAAGTTGTTGGGTTTTTTTTTGTGAGAGAAAAATCATCAACTTGCATCTGAATTGGAATATCAGAGGGGGGGTCTTTGCCAACGTGGAATACATGTGGATGGAGGAAAGGGGAGGGAGGGGCGAGTACAGTAATTAGCAGGGGTCCTTACCTCCAAGGCCGGGGTCAGTGAGGCTGAGCAGGGTCAGGATGGCGCCCACCAGGGCAGATTGCGAGGCTCTCATATTTTCACGCTGCCAGTTAAGTCCTTCACCGTCTCTGCTTAGACACACTCCATTCACTGGGGCCTGAATGACTTTCCACTTTGGGGACCTACTACAGCATAGTGCTCTGTGTGAAGGGGCAGGGCCGGGCTGGGCCGGGCCGGGCCGGGGAGGGACCAGGAGAGGGACGCCCTCCCTCTAAACCCACCCCGACACTCCCCCCGTTTCAAACCTTTCAAACACACATGCACACATGTTCCAAGGCTGAAAAATCACTTCCTGTCTCACGTCTTCACTTTGAGACACAGATGTGAAAAATAAGCATTTGTTCAGGGTCTGATACAATTATTCCCACGGAAATCGGAATCTCCATCATGAAATCTTGGCAATGCCTATCAACGTACATGTGTAAAATAAAGTGGTCTTTAATTGTGGAAACTCTAAAAGAGTAAAATTTTATAACGAGCAGACTACTGTATATCCATAATCGAGCAAACCATAAAGGAGGCAATAAATGCTAAATGAATAGGCTTACATTCTGAGCGTATTATGGAGTTGGAACTGGATACATATGAGGATGATAGTGCAAAATATTATGTATTTAGTAGCTTTCCTGCACTGTGCAGGATTTGTAAGGTGTAAGTGTGTGCAGTAAAGTGACTGGTGGTGAGGCAGATTAGTGCGAGAGGGATTTGTTCAGAATCCGGATGGCCTGCGGGTAGAAGCCGGCAAATTTGCTGTTTTGGAAAACCAATTTTGCAGATTTTCACGGCGCATGAACCTCTCCGTTCATTTGATTTTTCATTCATTATCGACACACAAGTAAAACCGATAACTTTGATTACCATTAGTATGCTGATTGTCTGAACACAAACATTTTGATTTTTCAGCAGATATTGCACTTCTACCTACATATTTTTAAATATTACAATACAAAGTTATTATTTATATACTGTAAATATTTTATTATTTTTACATTTTCATATTTATATTTTTTTTAAATTTACATTTTAATATTTATATTTATTTCAATTTTAAATCAATAACTTAAGGGATTAGACAAATGACAGTTATTTTTTTTCCCAATCAAAAGCTTCACGCAAGAAAACCCCTTTATTCACTACTGTACCTTAACTTTGATAATGAGTAAAGCCATACAATGATGTTTTGCTAAATTTTCATGAATGTTTTTTTTTATCTGGAACTCTATAGTCACGTGCTACTTTTGACAAGGTTTCTAGCGGACCTCCCGCATGTATGACCTTCAGCCCCAAAGAAAACAACCACAATGCTATTTCTTTTTTCGCATTCTGGAAGTGACCATCGTCTACCTATTCTCGCCGTGCGGGTCCGCCCTTTTCCGTAGCGGCCCCTGTGCTCCGCATCGATTTTTGCGCCACCGTGTCTGACAATAGAAACATTAAACAATGGAGCAACAAATAACAGCATTGGGTGTAAACAGTCGCACCTCCGTGGAGCTTCCCTCCTTTTGTCTTCCTCGGTAATTGCAGCGGCCTGCTGGGAGCGCAGCCCGCTTTCTGCAAGGATAAACCTTTTGCTTTTAATTAAAGACCAATCAGGTTGCCAAGCTCTCTTGTTGCTTCTCCCTTGATCAATGTCGGCTACTTTATGTTTTTGTTCTACTAACCTGCTCCCTGAGCTAATTAGGGCGTGCGGTGGAGCTTCTGGCTTCACTACACACCTCACCGTCGCAGACACGGCAAACTTTTTCGCCGCGAAAACAATCAAAACACGCTCTTAAATCGAGCGCTGCGGCTGACGCGCTCCACTTTGCTTGTAACGAGCGCGCATGCTCTCCTGACAAGGATTAGTACTTTCTGCTCGGATGCCAAGATTAAACCTCCTGTCTGCTCGGAGAGTCGAGAGTTTTTCCCCATCTCGCAGTCAACCGCTTGGCAAATTATTCTCTCCGACAAGGGAAGTGGGACTATAATTAAAATGTTCTAGCAGTGTGGAAACCACTTAAAACAATAAATAATCCTAACGTCATTTATTTTGAAAGAAGCAAATTAGCCTCAGTTGCGCATAAAGATACACAGGCCTACTAAACCCGACATTTTCTTGTAGTTTAAACTTAATCTGTACATTACAGCAGACTAATTTAGTCTCGAATTTAGGGGGGGTATTTTAGACAAATATCTGTATTTGTTTTGGAAAAAAAAAACATATCGAAACCACTGGAACAATTTTAGCTAGCTAAAACAATCAGTGAGCCTGGGTTGTTAAAAGTGATCAGTAGGAACGGCAAACGTATCAATTTATTAAACTGCCTTTGAAAATGAATCCATTGGCGTTTGACAGTTTAAATATGCTAGCAGGCTGCTAAAGCTGCTAGCATCTAGCTAGCATCCAGTCCCAAATTTGGGGGAATATTTTAGCCAAATATCTGTCAAAACATATTAAAACCACTGGAACAATTTTTGCTTGCTAAAACAACACATTTCAGTAAGCCTGGGTTGTTAAAAGTGATCAGTAGGAACAGCAAACCTATACATTTATTAAAGTGCCTTTGAAAATGAATCCATTGGCTTTTGACAGTTTAAATATGCTAGCAGGCTGCTAAAGCTGCTAGCATCTAGTCCCGAATTTGGGGGGATATTTTACCCGAATATCTGTCCATTTGTTTTGGGGAAAAAAAAAAACAAAACATTGAAAACACTGAAACAATTTTTGCTAACTAAAACAACACATTTCAGTGAGTCTGGGTTGTTAAAAGTGATCAGTAGGAACGGCAAACGTATTAATTTATTAAAGTGCCTTTGAAAATTAATCCATTGACTTTTGACAGTTTATATAGGCTAGCAGGCTGCTAAAGCTGCTAGCATCTAGTTCTAGTCCCGCTCGCCGCTGCTAGCACTGCTAATGTTGGAGCCGTTGCTAATCGCTGGCAACAGGTGCCATATGTCAGCAGGATGAAGTCATTTTTTTTAGCATCTTTAATTAGCATAATTAGCATTTGAACTTGATTTTCAGGACAATGGAGGTTGTTGATGAATCAAGTCAGAAGTTTTATATATATATATATATATATATATATATATATATATATATATATATATATATATATATACACTATGATAAATGGTTCATTTTTCAAAATTGCGGGTGCCTAAATTGCCCCCCAATTGTGGCATGACCCACTTGTGAAAAAACGCCAAGACGCGGTGACATGCGAGGAGCGATCGCGGCTGTAAGATGACCCTCGGAACGACACATGGCGGTTGTAACCCAACACTATTTATGGCAGACTATCTCCTCCGACAACAAGCTCCTTGATTATTTCAGCATGGCACGAGCCACGCTTAAAATGGCTCCCGCCCGAGCCCGTGACCACCACGACACACTCCCGCCTACCCGGGAGACATAATTCACCCTGGAATCGTCACCCACGGAAACCCGCTGACACGAGTGGGCTGCGTGTACAAAATATGCAGCGCGCGTCACTGTGCTGCTAGCTGCTAATGCTACTAGCATCTGATGCAAGTCCGTCCATTTGGCTTCAAGTGTTTCATTAAAGCGCACTAATAACGTCCAACATGCACGCCGGGATTCCTGCGGAGTCTTTGATCCGAACGGGGAATTGTTTGCGTTCGGCGCGTCTCCCCCAAAAACACATAAAATGTCTCCTCGGGCCTCAACATGTTGAACGCATTTCCAAGTTTACCGCTGCGTTGCTGGGTTTCTTTTTACATCACCTCATCCGCTGCGGGTTATATTCCGGAGGATCTACACAACTCATCTTTGACTCTAAATGCAAACCCGCACATCTGCATCCGCTGTTAGGTTTAGACAGCTTTGCATGCAAGGCCATCGGGGAGAAAAATTTATCAAGGTAGACCGCCGGGTTAGCAAAAGCGTAAACTCGATCGCGACCGCTTCCAGCTGTGATTCAAGGCAAAATTGTTTGACAGATGTTCTAATATGAGACTATAACACTCAATATGTCTTGTATCATTCCGGATAGTAAACACCACCTTGAAAAAAAAACACAATTTCACGGGAAACAAGTATGGATGCTTGTTTCCTCATAATAATAAACTATAAACACAATATAATACCACAAAGCCAATTTCAACCCTGTTGCTAACCAAAACAGGTGCAGCCGTCTCAGCTTGTTTTACTGGATAAATTAAGTTGTGAAATTTCTACCGCCAAAGGGAGAAACTAGACAAGTAGACAAGCAGGAAATGCTTTCAACACAAGATGGAGATTCACAACTCTGTCTTGGCATTGTAGAATACATTCACACCTAGCAGGTGTCTTTCCAATTATGCCTTTCATACTACCTGCAGAACTGTGAAAATAGCAGGGCACAAAAAAAAATTAAGTAGCACTACAAGCTAGGCTTGCAGTTACAGGAAATCAACTCAGGTATGGTATGTATTGCTGATAATGGAAGATAAACCATTTCAATTTAATATAATTTTTTTTTATTGAAATCAAATTTTTTCTTCTCATAAATTTACACTGTTCAATAGCTCACTTTTTTAAGTGGGAATTTTAACGATTAAGTAGAAAATATGAAAAAAAATCATCAGTAGGAATGCTAACTGTCATAAGAATCATTTACATCTATTAAACTGCCTTTGAAAAGTATTTAGAAGGCTCTCGCTAGCCTACATGGGACATTTTAGTGCTGCTAGCTGCTAACGCTACTAGCATCTAGTGTTGCTAACTGCTACTCGCACTACTAGCCGCTAATGTTGTCGCGGCTAATCACTGGCAACAGGGGATGTGTAATACATTTCTCAGTGTAATTAAGACTTTTTAAAGCATCCTTAATTAGCATAATTAGCAGGTAAACTTAATATCTGGACAATGTTAACATTGAGTCAGTCGCTACGCCGCGATATGCTGCTGGATTTTGACGTTTTTGTTGTTGATGGAATTTTGCTCTCATGCATCCCATGAACAGCTTGTTAGCTTGACTTTTCCCTGACAGTGTACAATAAATAAGCAGCCGAGAGATTTTTTTTTTGCTCATAATTACTGACTCGTTTTACCGCTAATACTAGCACTCTTGCAACTCCAAACTAAGACATCCCACCACCATGCTTGACTGGAAAGAAAACACATTACTTCTCACTTAGTTTTCAAATAAGATTATGTTGGGTCTCATCAGACCACAAAATGGTTCCAGTAATTTATGTCTTTACTCTGCTTGTCTTCAAAAAACTTGTGTGGGATTTCTTGCGTATTATTTTTAGAAGATGCTTCTTAGTGGATTAAGAGCCATGCAGCGTATGATCAGAGAACTGAATTCTGAGTAAAACCAGTCCTGTGCTACAGATCAGTTTCAGGGTGTTGGCAATCTTCTTAGAGGATATCTTCCTGGAGCTCAACCAGATCTTTAAAGATTCCTTTGCCTTGAGCAGTCACGTTCATCTTCCAGTGACCTGTATGAGAATCACAACTTGGGTTTTACAGTTATACAAACTGGAAACGGACCATTAGATAATAAGTGAAACAAGTAGATGGTCTCGGATCCCCCATTGCATGTTGGTCTGCACGAAAACAATGAATAATCGTGGAACGTTTTTTGTGGTCTTTTGAAGATGAAGACATCTCCGTCCTACCAATTTAACTAGCGTGGCATACAGTATTAAGATCTTGTCATGTGGTCTCAATAAAAATGCAACGCGTGGTTAGTTGTGACTCAGTCCCACTGAGCTTGGACTTGTTCCTTATCAGATCCCACGTCTTGGCCTATTGATGTCATCTTCACAAGCTGCAGCTAACTGGGGACGTTCTCCCAAAATAAAACCTCAGATCAACTTTCAGCACCCACCAATCACATCTCATCACGCCGGACCACCAGACCACCGTTGTGCTCCCCGAACCTCTGAGGACCCGATTAGACCTCTGCTAGCGTGTCTGTGTTATTATAACCCATTTTTCGGTTAGGTGGGCGACTTCTTCCTGCTGTCAGATAATCACGGCGCGGTTTTGATCATCATGTATTGATGGGGTGGGGGGGGGCGTCGTGATAATTATGCGTGAACAAAGAGAGCAAGAACCGTACGGTGGGGGGGTGGTCGAGGAAACCGGGAGTAATTTCTCCCGCAGATGGCCCGTCAACGTGGCTCCCTGTCTGTTGTGTCTACTAATAGCTCACTTGTCATTAGCATGATTGCGCGGGCTAAAGTTCACACTTCCTTCTGTCTGTCTCGGTAAAAAGTCACAGATTGGAAGCGGAGACGAGACATTGCCGTTGACCTGGTTTCCGCTCCAGGGGCTGGGGCTCCTTCCAAAACAAAACAAAAGGTAATTATTGGAGGAAAGTTGACCAAATTTGAACCACATTTGTGTTGATTTCCTGAATCCAAATCCAAATTTTGACTATGTTCATAAATAAAAAGTATATGTTCAAATCTATCAAATTTACACGACTTAATACTAGATTTTTATGCAAAACCCTGTTCGAATGATAGTTTTTATCATTTTAATTCTATATTTTTGAAACTCTTTTGAACACAGCCATTCATTCACATCTTTTTAGTTATTTTACTGGTGGATAGCCCCCTTGTGGCTAGTTAGGAAACTGCATATAAGCCACACTGGACTTTAAACTACAGGGCTCAAATCATGAGAAGAAAGTGGTGGCTGATAGCATGAAATTTATGCTAAAGTGATACTAAATTTATTTGGCCATTTTTAGCATTAAAATGTCTTGTCTATTGTTAATTTCATATTTTTCTCATGGCTTTGCTTGCAAACATCACATGACCAAACAGGTGAGTTTGAGACGGCAATAGTAAATAAGTGCAATTACCTAAAAACGCCAGCAGATGGAGGCAAAACAACACAAATACATCCAAGCCCCTAGGGTCATGACAGTTGTTTTGTTCTCATAACCGGGAAAATGTGATAAAGAGGGGATGAAAAAACCAGGTCGCAACATCAAAATAACGTAAGTCAGGGAAGTTGTAACACGGGGGTCCACTGTATCTGAATTCAATTCATCTTCCAGGGTATTGAGGCACCTAAAAACGGTATGAACTGTGGATAAATACAAAATAAATTCTGATAAAATTGCAGAAGGAATTGATTGTATTTGGCTCTATTCTACAGATGATGTGAAAGGCTTTGAATTAATAAGGCTTTGTGTTGTGTCTCCTGTGTGACAGTCCCCGATAAAGTCAGTTCATGCATAGGACAAACTCTCCACTTTCTGAGCCGCAGTCCCGCAATCAACACCAGCCAGATAATAAAAGAGCATGGCAGATGTCATTTTTCAAGCTTCTAATTTGATTCCGCTTCTCTTCTGCTCTCCGTTTTATTTTCAGGCCCGTGTCTGTTTTTTCATGTCGTACATACTGTATAAAAGCCAATTATGTCGACATGTTTTTTTTTTTTTTTTCTACCGTGACAATAATCGTCACGTTTTTGTATTATTTCTTCGGCAGCGTTGACATATTGACTTACTGAGAAAAGCATTCAGCATTCTGCTTTTGGAATTCCAGAGATGCTTTGAAAAGTTAAATAGCAGCAAGAACATTGTGAAATAAAGATGAAATATCATATCCTAGCTGGATATTATTGAAATAAAATAGGGTGTACTTAAAAATAATAACAGCAAACTTGATGTCTGTATTTTGTTTCATATAAATAAAACCTTTCTTTTTTTTTCTTTTTTTTTTTTTACTTTTTTGAGAAATGCATATATCTAAATGACGACAATATCTCCCTTTCCACAATTGTTTATCGGTAAAATAAAAGCGTTGATTGATTATCATATTTCCTGAAATGCCGGTAAAATAAAAGCGAACCAAAAAGCACAGTTGCAAAAATAATCGTTTCCAAGCACGCTCTGTCAGCACGCTCTGAAATCAGCTTGCATTTTCAACTGAGGAGACCACACAGTCATGCGAAATTCATAAAAGTTCCTTCCCGCTAGTATTGGGAAAGAATGGCAACTACAAAGGGCCTAATGCACATTGCAGGTTAATCTAGGTAACATCTCCACTTTACAATGGCGTATATCATTGCAAAGATCTGATGAGATGCAGCTGACTGTCCACCAGAATAGAGCTACCAGGTCAAGTAGCAGTGCCCCCTGGTGGAAGATCACATTTGATATTATTTGACCTTTATTTTCATACTGTATATATATATATATATATATATATATATATATATATATATATATATAATCCTGATAATTCCATGTGAATGACAGGTCAGATGCATGTGTGAGAAATGCAGGTACGCAGTTGAAATGGTTGTGCAAACACGTATGAGTCTGCTGGGGAATGAATCAGCGATCTGATGTGGGAGAGCACTTTTTAAAATGGTGGCACTAAATGAATCATGCTGCCTGAGAACAATGTTTCATCATAGTTTCACAAATTGGATTTATAATATAGTTGTTCTGAAATGGGGGTACATCAACAGGGTTGCTGCAGATATAAGATTTTGTGCTTTGTAAAAGTTGTGACAGGAAGAGTGTGTTTCTTTTCAAATTAAGAGTGAATTAATGGGAAGATGAAGCAACTTGTTGCTAACCTGTGCTCAAGTGACTGGCAAAACAATGCATTTGTTTGTATTTATGCATTCATTCATGCATTTATTTATTTTATTTGGCTTAGTGCAGGGGTGTCCAAAGTATGGCCTGGGGCAATTTCCAGGCCTCCCTCTATTTTTAAGTGGCCCATGCATAATCCTAAAATCAAATTTGCTACTCGTAAATTTGGTTTATATCGTCCAGAATTTTTCTAAATATGCAAAGATGCAAATGAACTATTTATAAGTAAAATAGAAGCAATGTTTCACTTGACTAGAGATTATTTTTACTGGCTCTGCATCAAGGTACAAAATGTAATAATATCGCATAAATGACTTCAAAGTAACTGTTTAAAAATGGTGCTCTTGCCTCAGATTGCTACGGCTTTCCTGTGTGGAGTTTGCATGTTCTCCCCGGGCCCATCCCCCCCAAATTTCCCCAAGTGGTCCCATTCTATTGGCTCGCACCCAAAGTGTAAGATCCTGGCCATCTTTTTCATGGATATCAGAAACCGCCTCGGAGTTGACGCGAGGCGAATTTGCCCTTCTGATGGACTCGAATTGTTGTGTGGGTGTATAAATGCTTGATAAACCTCCATCCAAATCGAAGACAGTAAAACAAAGCAACTCTGGAGCGTACTTCTTATTTCTCCGTATTCCCGGGAGGAACGTAACAATCCGCCCTTTTTTCTCTTCGCTCAGTGTCTTTTAAGTTTAGTTCTTGCGGGATCCCAAAGCAAGAAGAAAGACCCAACAGAGGATTTCCCGACCACGTTTCACTTTGACGTTTCCCCATTTGTCTGCAGCGTGCTTCATATCGAGTGCAAAAGTCCAGCCATTTACTTTCTTGCTGACCTGAGGGAGATTTTCAACAAGATGTTTTCTTCGTCTTCATTCTTCTTCGTCTTCTAATTCTACTTCTGTAATCAGGACCAATATTTTGCCAAATTTTTCAGGCGTTTTTATTTCTACATTGCTAGAGATTTTATACTTACATTTGTTAAAAAGAAAAATGCAAAAAAGCAGTTGTCTTACATTATATGAATACTATTCAAAAAATCCATAACCCAATTGTTAATATTAAGTAAATTAACCTTGTTTATTCCTAATAAGTACAATTTATTCTTGGCTGCAGTGCATGATTTCCATTTGGTGGTTTTTTTCCCATTTTTCTATAGCGCATTCACTTGCACATTTGCAAGTGGAAAAATGAAAAAAAAAATAGCATTTAGCGCTTATAATATAAATATGTTAAAAAATTAAGACAGTAAACTTGTTAATTTGTAATATTTATGATTTCCAGAACTAATATGAAAAACATTTTTGATGGACAACTTTCAATTAATTTGCAGACAGTCACACATACTTGTAGGCAGTTTTTCCCCCCGTGTCATCTCGTACTGACTTGCTCATGCGCAAGCCAAAACTTAATTAAACATTGCATATTTGTAATTTTTGATTTCTTACTGCCTGTTGTGCACAATTTCCACTCTGCATTTTTCCCATAATGACATATAGTAGTGACTTGCACATGTCCAAGTCACTACTCTGCGGGCTCGGGGAGAACATGCAAACCCCACACAGGATTCAAACTCAGGTCCCTTGAACTCATTTTCATGCATTTTCACTCATCTTTCAAGGCCAACAAAATATTGTGCACGATGTCTATGTAAATATGTGTGGTATCATATGAAAGATTGACTTCCATTCTTTAATTAGAATTGATGTAGGTAATACCTATGTTGTATGTGTGGAAACACTGCCATCCAATGGTCACAGTTAGCACTACAGTGCTCAATTGGCTATATTTGGTAAGCATTAGTCAAGGGTGTCCGCGACCTCCATAAAACTGTATTTGACGAGAATTTAACTATATTATTGTTGTTACTATTATAGAAGACGATAATTCTCGTCCATGGCACTGAAAGAGTTAACCGTGAGCCGAACGTGGTCCTCTCTGCGCCGCCAAACCGCAAAAACGGCCTACAAGTATGTTCAAATCCGATGCAAATACATTGAAGCGAATTTGCCGGTTAAAAATGTTGGCCACATTAAAAAATAACAACTTCATCGATTGGCACTGAAAGCCTCGCAGAGAATTTGACAGTTGGCGCAAAAGTGTGTGGAAAATGCGCGACGCGCACTTCAAAGGTGCCTGCGCGCCTTCCTTTTGGCATCATGTGAGGCCGTGTTATTGCAACAGAAGGCAGGAGTCCTTAATCTGAGAGGGTCTCGGCGGAAAGGCAAAGCTTCTTGAACAATCCCCGTTGTGGGAGCCCGTGGTGAAATCCAGCGATCAGTCAACCCTGAGCCCCCTTGAGCCTCCTCGGGGGCTCGGGACTCGGGCCAGTCTTTCACAATGGCCTCAAAAGCCCCGAGGTGAAGTGTTGCAAGATGGCGAAAGAAAGGGGAGCGGGCGGAGGGAGGGGAAAAGAGAATTGAGTCAGAGAGACAATAGAGACACTTGTTTACCGGCGAAAATAACTCCATGGCATCCGAGCGCTTTATTTCGCGCCGGGCCAACCCACACTTACTCCACACGAAAGCAATTGTGTCTGGGTGAAAGTCTTTCAACTTTTGGAAACAAAACTACTTTTCCAAGAAAAGTTCATATGCATGTACAAGTAGTTCCTGCCCACCCTGAGCTTCTTTTTACTTAGCATTAGACCCGCGGGGCCCGGAAAGTCACACAAGCTTAGAGGGATTCGCTACTGGAGCAACCGCAGAGCGTTGTCAATTTCTTACCGACAAATTCAAATTGGAATTTCAAGCGTAAGCTTTGTTAACATGTTTGGTTGGCTACTGGCTTCACTTTTAGACTTGCGGGCGCCGCTAATGTAACCGCGGCTCTCCATTAGACTACAGCCAAAGGCAATGGGCACCGGAAGGGACAACAGTACACTTACTGTATATGGTTTAATCATTTAAGTTTTAAGTAAAAATGTGTAGTGCAGTAATATTCACATACACGTGTGTGAAAATTCCGTCGGGCGGCATGAAGCTACTTTACTGTTTTTTACTTATTGCGGTTGGGTTCTGGTCCCCATTAATCGTGAAAAATGATGGATCACTGTATGGCTGTATATATAAAGTAAATAACGGCAAAAACTTGGCACACAGGGCAACACAGCTAACTTACTTGCTGAGTGAACACCAATGAAAAATTGAACCTACTTAGACCCAAGCACATTATTTACTTTTAAATATATTTTGATTACTGGTAATTAGCTGTAAAAATGTAATTTTCAGTCATTTCAAACCAAATTTATTCCAATCGGATTTTTCAAATGGGGTCTCAACTGATAGTACTGTAAAGATTAGGAATCAGGTTTAGAAACTCAATGCCGTTTCACACTGGTAAATAATATATTATAGTAAGAAAATAAAAGGATTTTGTCACGCAAACATGTGGGAAACATTGACCCCTGGTGGTAGGATGACAAAGTACTTACTTTGACTTCAAAAAAAGTGCTGGGCTTTTTAAATGTCAACTTTGCCGTGGATCCGCTTCATTAATCATGGCAGCCAATATTATGATCGCGATTAAAACGATTAATTTTTCGGCCCTAATGTGTATGTATATGTGTGTGTGTGTGTGTGTGTGTATATATATATATATATATATATATATATATATATATATATATATATATATACACACACACACACAAAAAAACATAAGACTGTTCAAGTCTTTGCTTTCTTTGTCCGCTGCTTTGTCCGCATTATTTGGGCAAATTTGGCGAATACTTTTCGCGCGCTTTTATTCTCAAATTCCATTTGCATCTCTTTTATTGAGGATAAGACGTGATTTATGAATGGGGCGCCTGGAAGTGGACAGATGGGGGGGATTTATCCCATCAATGGGACTCCCAAAAATACGCAGGCATATTTCAGTGATTCCCAACTGTGATGCCATATCCAACTCGCCCAAATTGAAAGAGTCTGCATTAAAGCACACCGAGTTGCTGGGCGGTCTCTTTATGACAGGAGTTCTAATATACTCGCTAAGCGCAGTGTAGGGACCATCGAATTGTAAAAATAGAACCGGTGATGTAACTTTTTTTTTAGGTAGCGGTTCATGGTGCTCATTACGGCATCTGTTTTGTATTTGAAAGTTAGCTTTAAGTGCATATAACCCCCACTCGCAAATGAAATGGACTCAGCTGTGCGCTAATCACTGGGGAGTTCCAGATGTCAGGAAATGGAAGAATTAAATGAGCTTGTTTCATAATGAAATGCAGTGAGGGGAAAAAAAAAAAAAGACACCCTTCAGTCTGCGAGTTCATCTCAGCCACCGCGCTTCCAAATTTAATTCTGCTTGGCTGTCTGCCGCGTGTCGGCGGAGGACAAAATGGCCGCGAATGATCTCCGGGGGCCGCATCTGGAATGGACTCCGTGCGGATAAAAATCAAGAAACAAAACGACTAATTGATCTGGTGTGTCCTCCTCTGCCTGCCGCGCGTTCTCGGGCTCCGAACGGGGGAGCTGTTGCTTGGAGATGAGGAGTCTGGTTCCGCTCCGCCGGGAGATGGCCGGTCGCAGCGCAGCTAATGGGCAGCGCGAGGGGGCCTCATTTGCAATCAGACCGGCAGAAGTTGAAGCACTTTAACTTGATGGGGGACCGCCCGACAGGTCTTTATGTCCTCCCTCGAACTTCTTCCCTTTTGGACGATATAGCTCCATGCTGGCAGGCTGCGGCGCTTCGACCTCCAAAGGTCCTTATTTTGCCTTTACAAATTCAAACACGCTTTCCATAGCCAAATTTTGAAAGATCGGGCTTCCGTTTTCAGTGCTGTCATACTGACACTTTGTCCCCCTGAGACCCATTTTAATCGTTTGAGTCCACTGTGGTGGACATTTCTATTTAGGCTCGTTTAAAGGGACAGTGTGTAAGATTTGGACCGTTTTTCATTTAAAAGGAATAAATGATTGTCAATTTCCAAAACTGAATGTATTCTTAATGACCACCAGTGTGTTTTAAATAATATGACATAGGGGGTGGCACGTCACCGGCGGCCATGTTTGTTATAGCTACGAACAATGATAAATTGCACCCCCTGCTGGTCGTAATGAATAACTGTCTAAATCTTACGCACTATCCCTTTAAGATACATTTGAAGTCAGTGTTGTCAAACCTACGGCTCATGAGTTGAATTGGCCCGCAAAGAGATTTAAACCGGCCCGGATTGGGGTCATTTTGCTTCTACTAGATATTTGCGTTTTATTGTCTTTATTAATGTATTTTTAATCATCTTATATACAAAATATGCATTCTAACAACTTTAACAAATGGATCATAGCAGTTAACGTAAAATGGGATATATAGGGGACTCAAACAGAAGTTACTTTACTTTTATAAATATATCATTATCATATTTATATGATAAGCGCTAGTTTTATAAATATATATATATATATATATATATATATATATATATATATTTTTTTTTCCATTTATTCGGCAATGTATTTGTGGTTGAATGATGCTATTTTTTCAGGAAATTGGAAGAAGGCCGGCGCGCATAGTAAAAATCTACATATCGTATATTACATATACATTAATTAATGCTAATTGTTTTTAAGATATATACCATGATTTTTCCAGTCCAGCCCACTTGAGAATAGATTTTCCTTCATGTGGCCCCTGAGCTCAAATGAGTTTGACACCTCTTATTTAACTGTGGTTTCCTTTTCAAATTAAGAGCAAATGAACTGTAACATGAAGCAAGGTATTACTAAATGTGTTATGTGGACTCTTTTGCGCAAAGTTATTCAAAACCCAATTTTATGGCGGATGAGCCTGAAATAAAATGGACAAAACTTGAAGTAACCACATTAAACAATGCGATGGGCTGGATCTTTTTTGAAGAGTTTACTGAAACCAAAAACAAGAACTTTACAGTTGTAAAGGTCAGATCGGATAATCAGTCATAATCGTCCGTCCGCTGTAAAGGGCAGGGCCAAGAAAAACCAATAAAACGGCAACGGTCCAAAGGTCAGCAGCCATGTGGCAGCTCTTTGTTGTCTGGGCTGCAGAATGCTAGAGAGCTACCAAAATACAGAATATCCCCAAAATAGATTCCCCTTTTAATTCAAATATCATAAATACGCATTGAAGTAAAAGCCACTTCATTGTGACATTTTTAAGATGAGCTGAGATTTCCTGTGTGTGAACTGTTGGCTAATGAACGAAGCTAGCTTGCGCGGGTTAGCCTTGTCCTTAACCCTTGCGCGGTATTTTGATCATTTTTGGCTCATTTTCTTCCTGGTTGTTCTTGCAGTGTTTTTGCTAAGGTATGGCACACTCCTGCTCTCGTGATAACTTAGTGGCTGATTCATGTTGAAATTTGGGGAATTTTTTTTCTGGGTGAAATTTCACCTCCCGGGTGTCTTGAATGCTTTTCCTAGGATGTGAAATACCTTTGATGTAAAGATCAAAATACCGCACAAGGGTTCATCATACCCCCTCTTATAACTATAAAAATTAGCGACTTTCAGGCATAACAACACAATGACAGTGGGTATTCTGTTATTATTTATTCAAACCGATACCAAAAGTACTTTCTATCAACAAAATTTTCAGTTAAAAATAAAATGAATGTCAATTTTCTATTCTTGTCATTTGTAATTTGTAGCTTGTAATCGTGTGTGTATCGTGTATATATATATATATATATATATATATATATATATATATATATATATATATATATGTACATAGATATATATGTATATATGTATATGTGTATATATGTATATGTGTGTGTGTGTGTGTTTGTATCTCTCTCTCTCTCTCTCTCTCTCATATATATATATATATATATATATATATATATATATATATATATATACACATCATGTGTGTGTATGAATGTATTTTGCCAAGAAAAAAAGGTTTATTACTGAAGCACACAACTATTTTTCCGAAAATGAACATATTTTTATAAAATTCTGAACGAGCTAAATTATGTTGCTGATCCGTTGTCCATGGAAGAAAACGCATTGATTCATAAACTTTGCAATTTTGTTGACAGGTGTAAATTTGTACGACCAGGCCAGTTCTTAAGTTCTCCCATACATTATTGAAGTGTTTAATAGCAGCAAAGACTAGTTGCGTATTCTGTCTCGCTGCAGTATGTGTGGTCGCAAAACGGGACGTGGGCTGACTCTTGATTCCCCCCCCCCCCACACACACACACACACACACACACACACATCTGAGTCACATCTGGAGCTATATGACGAGCTCTTGTCGCTTTGTGGCAGGTCACCTGGTGATCACGGAGACTGATTGCTCTTTTTTTTTTTTTTTCATGGCCCCAATAAACTGAGGAGAACAAGAGTCCGTCTCAAGGAGATTGTCAAAGGCTGATTTTTGCAGTGAGGCCAACGTTTCTTTCCACGCGGAATGAAAGAATGCGCTAACGGAGAGATGCCGGCTGCGATGGTCAATGCCCTCGCGCAAGGCACCTTACCGTGTTTGTTTTTTTGTTTTCATAAAAATAACACCCTAGTGCCCAGTGTAAGTACCCCTTATGAAATATGTTTTTTTCAGCTAAGTACCTACTGACTAGTGCAGGGCATTTCAAAATCAATAAATAAAAGCAAAAATGTCATTAATCTTGCGCTTATGGCAAATTTTGCGAATACTTTCCCACTAAATTTAATTCACTTGGCAACAAATTACCAATGGTGGGCTGTCAGGACCTGACATCATTGTCATAATTATAATAAAAGGCTTTTATTTTAAATGTATTTTACATCTATATATGAAGCTTGGTTGATGTGCATAGCGCTTCCTCCCATGCTGCGTAACCAATCACAGACCGCGTACATGTCATGTACAACATGAAGCCTTCTAGCTGGCCTTACTCTCTCCGACTCGTGATCTGATTGGCTAAGGCAATTATCAGACACTATATATAATGTGTGTATGTATATATATATATATATATATATATATATATATATATATATATATATATATATACATCGTTTTTAATATCTTGATTCCGTTTGATTCCTTACCATTGACTTCAACAGGATGCAAACAACGGCGATGATTAAATGGACTCGTCTCCTCATTTGCGACCGCTGCGGACATCTTAGAATCGATCCAGGACCTACCGGCCTACCGATTGAGCGGCGGTTGCGTAATGCCGGCCGAGACGGCAGAGATGCCTGCGGATGAGAGATGGACAAAAAAGAAAAAAAAAAGATAGCAACGGAGAGCAGACACGGAGGAAACTAATTACGATGCTGATCGGCACTCGAAGTAAAAAGGTTTCGCAATAACGCAATTTACTTCTCCATGTCTCCTGCAGCACTGTCTTTCATATACGAAGCTTTTTTTTTTTTTTTTTTTTTTTTTACCTGATGGCTGAAACGTCGATCGACGTCACGTTTCGTTTCCGCGCATCAAACTCTGCAACGAGACAGCCGGCAATGTAAGACGAAGGCGTCCCATCGATTCTCCGGAGCGGCCTAACAACTTTCCCCCGCTCGTAAAGAATTGCGGACGACGGCGCGCTTTGAAGCGATAGCGGAATAAAAGCGGGTGTAATTAGCTTGATCATGGATTTTGCCGTTAATTACGGCGCCGGTTTCCCTCTTGATGATGCGTCCTAATCCTAATTCAAACTGATACGGGCTTTAATATTCGCCAACGTTAAAGCCGATGCGTTTAATTAAAGGTGGTCGCCGTTCAGGCCTTGTTTGCTTGAAATCTCCCCAAGCACAAACATTTGATCCGGCGCATCGTTGCATTGCTCGTGGGGGGGGGGTCAAGTCAAGGTTTTGATAAATCTGTCCGTCACCAGGAAAGAGTTTGTCTTTTATTTTTAAGGGGGATTCTATACAGGGCAAATCTTGCTGCAATGTGATTGGCTGCTTGCGAACTAAAGGAAGTAAAGCTTGTTTCTTTTTTGTATTTCTTCTTTCCTTTTGTCCTTTCTTGAATTCTTTTTTTTTTCTTAATTTATTTTTTCTTTAGAGAAAATACGTTGAATTAATTTTTTCTTATTTCTATAGTTTTTCCTTATTTTTTCATTTTTTTCCCTCAATTTTCTTGCTTCTTTTTCTTTTTTATTTTCATATTTTTTTTCTTAATTTTTTGACTTGTTTTTTGTTACTTTTCTTTTTCTTGTTATCTTTTTCATCGCTTTATCTGTCTTTCTTTTTGTGCTTCTTAATTTTCTTTTTTGTTTGTTTCTTGTTATGTTTTCACCTTTTGTTGTATCATTTTTTTCTTTTTCTTTTCTTTATTTTTATCTTTCCTTCACTTTTTTTCTTTTTCTTTTTTCTTTTTCTTTCTTTCTTTTTCTCTTTCTCTTTCTTTCTTTCTTTCTTTCTTTTTGTGTTTTTTGTTTGTTGTTTTCACATTTTTTTCTTAATGTTCTTCCTTTTTCTTTGTTACTTTTCTTTATTTTTATCTTTCCACCACTTTCTTTCTTTCCTCTTTTTTCTTTTTCTTTTTCTCTCTTTCTTTTACTTTCTTTCTTTCTTCTTTCTTCTTTCTTCTTTCTTCTTTCTTCTTTCTTCTTTCTTCTTTTTTCTTTTTCTCTTTCTTTTTCTTTCTTTTTCTTTCTTTTTCTTTCTTTCTTTCCTCCTTTCTTTCTTTCTTTCTTTCTTTCTTTTTCTTTCTTTCTTTCTTTCTTTCTTTCTTTCTTTCTTTCTTTCTTTCTTTCTTTCAACATAGTACCTGCTTCTTAATGATACATTATTTTTAAGGTACCAAATAGTTCAGATTAAGTCTCAAATGAAATAAATTGTGCTTAAAAAATTGCAGTTTTTTTTTTTTTTTTAATTTACCTAAATATTTTCCAAAATTATCTGTGAGTTACTTCTCTCAGGTCAGAATTGCTAATCCAGTGTACATAAATGAAGTTTTTTAAAATTTTTGTTAACGTCCTCTCACAAGAGTTCACCTGTGCTCCTTTTGAATTGAACAAACCTTCAAGATGAAAGACGTTTAACTTTCATTCCAAGTTTCTATGAGCGAGATGAAATGACTTGAGTGCGTTTCTCTGTATGTTTGTGTGCGTCGCCTGTCACATTGGTTGAAACGAGCACAAGTGCAAAGCGGGACATCTTCCTATCTATTGATTTGCAGCTAGCGGCAGCCGGCAAACGCTGCGCCTCGCGTTCAAAAACTCATCGTCCGCTAACGGCGTATGAGGCCGCGGGGTGTAATGCGACGTGCGGGGACGTCGTC
This sequence comes from Hippichthys cyanospilos, assembly GCF_059441005.1. Lineage (NCBI taxonomy): Eukaryota > Metazoa > Chordata > Actinopteri > Syngnathiformes > Syngnathidae > Hippichthys > Hippichthys cyanospilos. The sequence goes on from NC_142374.1 coordinate 20,960,416, forward strand.
ATCCTACCCGCCGCCGGTGCGCACTTTGTGAGCAGATGGCTCCTAACAACACTCCCACGCACCATCTCAAGTCAGCAACTTTGCTTTCTTGAAGTCACTCGGAGGTTTAGTTAGTTAGTCACGTCGTTAAAAGTCACTTTGTCAGTCGTTTTTCCACTTAGTTGCTTCGTCCGTTCAATTCTGTTGGCTCTGATTCGCACCTTCGCTGAGTGGGAGCTGGAAATCTGTCATCTCGTGATTTATTGACCTTCAAAAGACATGATACTAACTATTTCATAATGATCACAGTTATTCAACTTTTTTGGAGGAAATAAAACGTCTTTTGTGTTTGTTGTAAAAAGCAGATGTTCTGAGATAAAAAGCATGAAACATAAAAAAACAAATTTTCTATGTATTTGTCGGTCTGATATTCCAATTTTTTTTTAATGTGCTAAAAGCAAAAACTATAAATGATTGCATAAAATATTAGAATACTATTAAAATAAGAACCAATTATGGTCCCTCTGGGTTATAGTGTGGGTATTTTTGTTTAACATTGTTATTGCTCTAAAAATTAAAATGCATTAAAATCAGCGGTTTTAAATTATTGACCTACCAAAGACTCTAAATTATTCGACTTGGAAACTATCATTTCTTTTGGGGGGTGGGGGTGGGGGGGGGGGGGTTTACATAGTTTCTGTTTAGTTCCTAAAAATAAAAAAGTTAGACCAGACTGTATTAAATTGACCTGATTTGTTGAAAGTAAAAAAATATATTGTGTCATTTGTTTCAACATTTTTATCATGCGTACCGTCTTTTGTCCTTAAGGGTTTAAATGTTTACCAAATGTGAGTTTCTACATTTTTGCATACATTGTAGTGGTTCACATCTTTTATATATATAGCATGAATGTCACAAAATGTCTTTATTTGTAGTTGCTCCCTGTCTTAGTCCTCGTTTCAGGTTTCTTGGTAATTGGAGCATTCTGGCCATGTGTTTCAAGTGACCAATAAATTTAGACTAAATTTGCATTTTTTTTTTTCTCAGATTTGGTCTTGACGAGAAAATGCAAGATAGAAGTTTTTTTATTTCCCTGATTAACAATTCCCTGATTTAGTCAATTCAACCTCAGCAATACTTTGTTTCACTAGTAGTGTATGTGACAGATGAAATTTAGACAATCGTTAATGAAACCGTCATCTGTATTTGTAGGACAGGCTGTTATAAATGAGAACTGACATCCACTAGATGAGACTCATGCAAAGCATGACAATGCCATCCTGTGGACATGATTACTAATTGCACTCTTGTCCCCTGTATTAAACATGATGGTGTATTAGAGCGGAGGGTTAAAGCCCTTTGCTGGCTTTGTTTTTGTTTTACACTTACTGTGTTGTGCTCAACTGCAGTAGAACTGTAGAACCACAAATACTTTGTTAACGTTAAGTGTAAGTACTTAAAATGAATATATAATTAGTATGAGTGCAGATAGAAGTAGTGCCTGACGAATAATGGGACAGAAAAAAATGTCAACCTCTAGTGGTGGCGGAAGGTTCGGCAAAAATACACAGACGGACAGACGATTACAATTTTGTATGACTTGAAAAAAATGACAAACTAACGATGATGGAAAGGGGGCGGGACTCTGACAAATGTCGGACTAGCAAAAACAATGGAAGTTGCCCACCTCTACTTATGAAAAATTCATGTTACGAAACGACTTCCGGAACAAATTCCTTTTTTAGGTGGAGGTACCACTCCATAAATGTTTGACTGGTAAGAACGCCTTAATGCAACAAAACCTTGCGCTTCATTTCCGCGCGTTGCGAACGTTGACAGATTGACAAACGGAACCCATAAATTCCCGTTATTCCGTTATTTCCTCTGGGGAAATATTCCCGCCTTTCATTAGCTTGATATATCAACAACCTTAGCCGAGTACTAGTTGCGCACAAACGACAAATCCATATCAATGGAAACAAACTCCTTGGAGGAGGTAATAAAGTGACGGGGCAATAAAATCCAGACGATAATACGCATGTTAGCCTCCCTCCGCGCGGCGTCGCGCGCTTTGAATAAGTACGCTTACCACATAATCAATCGCGGGTAATTGAGTCGATCAATTTTTCCGACAGCGTTGTGTTGCGGGGACGGAATATATCAGGCGCTCGAATCCCGGCGGAGCAAAAACGGTGGCGCTGTTTCCCCGTTTGCGTTATTGTCATTGTCAAGGTTACAGCTGCTGACATTTTGTTGTTTGTGAGGTGTGGATGATGCACAATGTGTCCTGGTTGTTTGGCGCCGTTATTGGATTCCCCCGCCATATTTATGCCTTTAATCCCCCCCGAGTCTTCCCGCCCCCTGCAACAAAAGACCTCCGAGAAGGAACACCCACATAACAAGTGACTGATCTGCATCCTTTTTATCCCTCGCTTAAATATCCGCCGTCACCTTTAAAGACCTTGTTATCCGTCGATGGGCAACGGCGGCTCATAAACTTTTTATACCAAGTACTACCTCGAAAAAAACATCAAGTACCCTATCATGACCAATGGTAAAAAAAAAAAAAAAAATATAGAAGCGTTCATCAGAAAAATGATCACTATTATAAGACACTAATATCATGCACAGGCTGACTCTTAACATTGTGTTTGAATATAGAAGAATTTGTTACGATATATCAACCGATCTCATGGGACTGTTAATCCGTAGTTACTGATACGATACCAAGTACCGATACCCCTGGTACTTTTGATACACACTCCAAAAAACATTGATAGATCATTTTTAAAGGAAGACCTACTGATTTCAACATATTTTCCTTAATATTTCATGAAGCAAATGCCAATTTGGTATTCTTGTATTTTTTTTTTCTAGTTAGTAATCGTAAAATGGCCACAACCGATGCTGGTATCGGAAACTGTCATTACGTACCGATACTAATGCCTGTACTTATCTACTCTTAGTAACTAGCTTTGCTGAAAATAACGAGGTATTTTTGATTCCACTTTACTTCAATCCGATACCGGTCTACTACTCAATGATACGATATCAAGTACTGATACCCCTGGTACTTTTGATACACCCTCCAAAAAACATTGACTGATCATTTTTAAAGGAAGACCTACTGATTTCAACATATTTTCCTTAATATTTAATGAAGCAAATGGCAATTTGGTATTCTTGTGTTTCTTTTTTTCTAGTTAGTAATCGTAAAATGGCCACAACCGATACTGGTATCGGAAACTGTCATTACGTACCGATACTAATGCCTGTACTTATCTACTCTTAGTAACTAGCTTTGCTAAAAATAACATGAGGTATTTTTGATTCCACTTCAATCCGATACCATTCTACTACTCAATGATACGATACCAAGTACCGATACCCCTAGTACTTTTGATAGACCCTCCAAAAAACATTGACAGATCATTTTTAAAGAAAGACCTATTGAGTTCAACATATTTTCATTAATATTTCATGAAGCAAATGGCAATTTGGTATTCTTGTATTTTTTTTCTAGTTAGTAATCGTAAAATGGCCACAACCGATACTGGTATCGGAAACTATCATTACGTACCGATGCTGATGCCTGTACTTATCTACTCTTAGTAACTAGCTTTGCTAAATATAACAATGTATTTTTGATACCACTTTATTTCAAACCGATACCGGTCTACTACCCAATGATACAATACCAAGTACCGATACCCCAAGTACTTTTGATGTATAAAATTAAACCCTCCAAAAAATATTAACCTATTGTTTTCAAGACATACCTTTTTCAACATAGCATATTTAATTTTTTTTTGATAGATACAATGTCCAGAAGAAAAAAACACATACTGTAGTTTTAAAGACATATATATATATATACATCCCAATATAGCATTTTTTTCCCCCGGCACCAGTCTTTAAATCCTGAACTTCCTGTAAAAAATAATTCAATCATGCCTTAATCCAGTGGTTTTTCTGTATATGCCTTCATTTAGCAAATTTTCTTTTTTGTAAGCAAAAGTTTGAGATACTGTCAATTTAGCTTAATGCTAACAAAATTCAAAACAACACATAGTATCATGCCTTGGCGTTCACTTTACATATCAGAAACTTGGAAAACAAGCGGCGGACCAAAACGTCGGTGAAAAAGAACAGTATTCACTGACATATATTCTTTATCCTCTGCATAGATTTCCATTACAGAATACGAGTGAGGAGCTTTGACTGTCTTAATCTAGGTCAAAAACTCTTTATTTTGGTGTATTCTATTTATGTAATTTTTCTTTATGTGGTACTAAACATTTTATATATATATATATATATATATATATATATATATATATATATATATATATATATACACACACACACACACACATGAATTGACACCACAAATAGCAGCGTGTCATGTTTTTAAACACCGAACGCGACCTGAAGGTGGCTGAAAATGTCAATATTAGAATTTGAAGCGCTTTTGTGTGCGGCTGCGAAAAAAAATAACCTCAGAAAAATGTGTTTTTTAGTTATTGATTGACACCGAAGGTAATTTTAAAACCAAGGTTGGCTGTTTAAAGTGTTTTTGTTTTCTTTTCACAAAAAAAATAAAAAGGCTTATTTGCTGGCCCTTTCTGAAGACGCAGCCAAACGCTTCTCGAAGTATATTTTTTACGGATGCATTTTTCTTCTTTTGAGCTTTGGCCCACCACATCCTGCGTGTGCTATTGATTTCCTGCCAGTGTCCATAAAATTACATTTGGAAAAAATAGACTACTCTCTCAGGATCAATAGAATGATGGCGATTCCCTGATTATGGGGCCATTTTCTTGAAAATCACAATATCTTCCAAAGAGCTACTCTCGGTTCATATTTAAAAACAAATAGGGTCAACCTCCCATTAAAAGTCTCCCGAGAAGGCCTATTCATTTTTGTCCACTTGTGTGGACATTAGTTTTTGATCTATATTGTTTAACTCCCGGGAAATACCCAACAAAGTCCTAGTGTTCACAGTAGAGGACATCTTGACCTTTCCAATGACGTCCCACTTGCTTAGGTGGGACTCTGCTGTCTTTCACAGTTAAAATGGACACGACAGTGGACACAATTGGACAGGCTGGTTTTCAGGACAATGATTAAAAAAACAAAACAAATTGTTTACCATTTGAGACCATATTGTAGTGATCGGTACGGTGTTTAATAAAGCATCAGTGTTAAATGAGAATAGGGGGAAATATGGACATATTTAATAGACATCTCCTTCATGAATCATCAAATTTATTGACGCTGTGCAGATTATGAGGAGAGGGACACATGGCTTCCTTCATAGCGGTGCTCATTTGGTCGTATCACTGCCCAAGAAAAAAGTTAGTGTAGGAGTTATCACTGCTTTTATCGTGGTCAGCAGTTAAGATCAAAGTATGTCGTCTTCTTTTGATGGGGCGTCTTTGGAGTGGACATGAAGGAGGTCGATAGCAGATGGTAAAAACAAGTTTCTTGGTACATCCTGGACAGATTTTTTTTTTAAAGGTCTGCAATAAAGGTCTGGTTGCATCAGGGATTCAAATATGTATTTTTTAATGTCCGCATTAAAAGCGAAATCATATCATCTCGTTCTTGACTTCCAAAGGTCTTGTCTCGAGTTCCAAAAGTCTTGGTCTTGTCTCTGTCTGGATATACAAAAGTCTTGGTCCTTTTATGGTTTCAACTTCCAAAAGTCTTGGTCTTGTTTTGGTTTCAACTTCCAAAAGCCTTGGTCTTGTCTCTGTCTCTACCTTTAAATGTCTTGGTCTTGTCTCAACCTCCAAATGCTTTGGTCCTATCTCGGTCTCAACTTGAAAAAGTCTTGGTCCTGTGTTGTTCTTGACTTCTAAAAGTATTGGTCCAGTTTTTGTCCTCTTTTGATCTCGACCTCCAAATAGTTTTGGTCCTCTCTCAATCTGGGCTTCCAAAAGTCTTGGTCCTGTCTCAGTGTGGACTTCCAAAAATCTTGCTCCAGTCTCTTTCCTCCCCAAGTCTTGGTCTTAACCCAGTCTCAACTTCCAAAAAACTTGGTCTCGTCTCTGTCAAGACTTCCAATGTCTTGGTCTCAAACTCCAAAAGTCTTGGTCTTGTCTCGGTCTGGATCTACAAAAGTCTTGGTCCTGTCTTGGTGTCAACTTCCAAAAGTCTTGTTTTGGTCTTGACTTGCAAAGTCTTGGTCTTATCTCACAAACTCCAAAAGCCTTAGTTTTTGTCTTGGTCTTGTCCCAACCTCCAAAAACCTTGGTCCTGTCTCGGTCTCAACTTCCAAAATTCTTGGTCCTGTCTCGTTCTTGACTTCTAAAAGTTTAGGTCCAGTTGCGGTCTCGACCTCCACAAGTTTTTGCCCTTTTTTGGTCTCTACCTCCAAAAGTCTTGATCCTGTATCAATCTCGACTCCCAAACTTTTTGGTCCAGTCTCACTCTCTTGGCTCCCCAAGCCTTGGTCTTGAATAAGTCTCAACTTCCAAAAAACTTGGTCTCGTCTCTGTCAAGGCTTCCAATGTTTTGGTCTTGTCTTGGTCTCGACTTCCCAAAGTCTCGGTTTTGTCTCAAAAGTCTTGATCTCTTTCTTGTCCCAATGCTCTCTCCTATCTAATGTCTTGGTCTCGATTGGTACGGTCTTGACTACAACACTGCTACTAGAGTATGGATTCATTTTATTTTTTAAGTAGCAGCGGTTACTGACCCTTTTGGCTATGCCTGGTTTCAATTTGGCTCAGGTCTGTATGAAGTGAGGCAGCTTCTTACTTCTTCAGAGGTGACATCAGAAGCTGCCGCCTAACTGACAGCCGCCGTCCATCACCCGCTCTGCCAAACGGATGCGTGGTAAGGGGAAGGGGCGCGCCGCTTAGAATGGTAAAGGGTGCAGAATTTATTAGCCGTGTCTCTTTACGGGCCAGGTGAAATATCATCTACCTTTAAACCCTTTGACCGGCGATCAATCAGCTACTTTTCCAGGGTCAAACCGTACGGGACATGCTGCCATGTTGTCAAACGTTCGACATGTCCAAGAACAGCCCGTCATTATGATTTAGTTCCACACACAAACTCCATATAAAGTATAAAAGTGTCAACATCCCGACACACCTCGG
>NC_142374.1:20972500-21012500 GCF_059441005.1 Hippichthys cyanospilos
ATAAGGGATTTTAGAAGCTGTTGGCCAGTCTGGCAGTCCTGGCCCTCAGATGGCAGCATTTCAAACAGGTCGTTTTGTGGGTGTGTCCTGTCCTTGATGATGTCGCGTGTTCTCATCAGAACCCTGGTGTGGTAAATGTCCTGCAATGAGGGTAGTCCTGCGCTGTGAGGTCTTGATCACACGCTGGAGAGCTCATCTTGTTTGGTTCGGAAGTGAAAATCCATATTATGCGAACAAACAAAAAAAACGCCAATACCTGTTTTACTTTGAGATGACACTGGTTCGTTGAAGAGAAAAAAAGTACAACACCTGATACTTTTATTCCGTCTAACAGAATTTGAATCCAAAGCTTTTTCGGGTATAAGTCGATCTTCATTTCAATTCATATTTTCCTGCCTCCTGAAAGTACTCTATCCGTAAAATTTTACATTTTTTTTGTGAAACCGGTTTGTGCCACAAAAAAGATCGTGCATTGGTGGAAGTGAATATTTTCCGACCCCCTTCTACTAAAACTGCCATTTGGGAACAGCTTGGCTTTAAATTCCCGGGGCTTTGTCTAAGAAGTCTTCGGGAAAATAATCCCGTCAGAAAACCGGCGTCTTGTGTCAAACAGCCAGCTGACACCTTTGATAAAGCGCAATTCAGCCTTGCCGAAGTAATGCCTGTTAGTGGAGCCCAGATCTTTTTTTTTTTTTTTTTTTTTTGAAGCCTACATTGTACTGAGACATTTTTCCCCTTGCAGCACGTCCTCACCCCATGACAGCACACATTTGATGAGCTCGGACAGATGGCGAGATCGAGTGCGAAAATGGAAGGCTCATGACACGGCGCTAATATCGCCGCACCTTGGCTGAGGCGCAACATCAAAAAGCGGCCTTGATGTCAATTAATTCCGACAGAATGCGGATCTGTGGCATCTGTGACAAAAAAAAAAAGGATTTGGATGCTAAAGAGGGATAGCAGGTGAGTTTTTTTCCCTCCACAAAGGATTACTAATGAAATAACCTTTTTCAAGGACGCAGACATCACACAAATGGTGAGATGTAATGAGATTACTCTGTAAACATCTTCGAGGAGTTTGCCGCTCGGTTTCGCTGAAGGGCGTTTTAGTCCTTAACCTTTTCTTTCAACTATTCAACTGTAGTAGAAAAATATGAAATGATGGATGACATGGAAGCACCGCATCAGCAAAACATTCCTTTGATCACTATTAAGGAAATTATACAGCTCAAAAGATACAAACCTTGACTCACTTGAAAAGTTTTTCATTCTGTCACTTGGCGGATGTCTTTTTTTACTTTGTCTTTTTGAGCCAAAAAGCAAACAACCCGGTCCCCCATGTGGTTTCTTTTGTTTCTTTGTTATACAGTAAAATACATATCGTATTTTCCGCATTATAAAGCGCACCGGATAGGGCTCACCTTCAGTGAATGGCCAATTTTAAAAGTGTTTTCGTATTAAGGGCGCAGCGCATTATAAGGCGCATAGAATAGAAGCTACAGTAGTGGCTGGGGTTTCGTTATGCATCTACTAGATGGCTCTACGCTAAAGGGAACGTTAAAACAATCAAATAAGTCAATCGATCAGAATTTAAGACGAAAGATGATTTGTGGATATTTTGAAGAATGATTACATTAAAAGACTGTTTAGATCAATGCCAAGATGAATCAAGAGTTTAAAAGAGTATAATTATGATTGCATTAAGTATTAAACTTAATTTTTTCAGCCAAATTGCAACCAGAAACCTTAAAATATATTGTTTTGTTTTATTTGATAAAATCACTTTTCAAAGGCAAATTCATCGACGTAAATGACTCAACATAGATGCCGTTCCTACTGATCACTTTTTAACAAACCGGTATTACCCTGCAAAAAAACCCGTTGGTTTTTATGTCACTTTGTATCATAAACTAAATAAAACTATCAATATTTCTAGTGATATAGTCTGCTGAAACACTTTAAATTGAAGTAGAAAAATGGTATCTAAAAATGAACGTAAAATATGCATTTTAATTTTGTTTCAATCTGAGTCCCTGAATTTGATGCAGTAGCTATGGCAAGAGGAAGCATTTGAAACCCAAATGTAGCTCCCAGATAAGCTAACAGTTAGCCTAGTTTTTAGCCTAGTTTTAGCAATATCGCCACTCGTTCTTCGTTGTATTATTCCGCAATTTTGATGCACCGTGGCACACTACCGCCTCTCGCAGGTCAGTCGTGACAATTTCCCGTTTTAAAACAAATTGCGACGCTAAAACACAAAACCCTGCCTCAAGAACACAAATCATCATAAAATGAGTCCTATGGAATGACTTCCTTCCCATCGACCGTTAACTCAACCGCATATCAATAGTAATCAGCGGTCACGTTCCGATTGTTACTCGCGGTGGAGAACGTTAGGATAGATTCTAATTGCTCTTGTCAGTCAATATCAATTTCTCCGTCCCCGGTGTATTCAGACGAATTTCAATGGCTGTTTTTCTCGTCCTAAGGCAAAACGCGTGGTTTTAAACGCTCCGAATACATTGGACTCTCAAATAAAGGCTCGGAGCGCACCATTTAGACTGACAAGAGCGGCAGAAGCAATTGAAGTGAACTTAAGTCTACCCACCCTTGCAACATAAATAATATTTAATCCCTCTCTGGAAGAGGGAATTGGTAATGAGTCCCTGAGCTTTTTTGATGCATCTCGGCGCCTTCAGCTAGTGCTGACACCAATAAGATAGAAAGCAGACAGCTTCCCGCCGCCCGAAAAATCGCAGAGGACGACTGCATTTTCCAGATCGGATCAATGAAATCGCCTAACTAAATCAGGGAAATTGAGACAAAGCGCTATCGCGTGAAACCTTATTAAAAGGTGAGGAAAGGCAAACGTTAGCTCACATGAGAGCAGGTGAAGCTGGAAGTGGCACATGGCAGAAAATCCATTAAAAAATAAGTCAATGGATTTTTTTTTTTTTTTCTAAACAGAGATTTGTCACGCTAGGTCCAAAACTACAAGAAAAGTGCATTAGGGCTGAGTCGTCTTTTGATATTTGAACACGGTGAGCCATGTGGCAAACTGTGTAGTGCAGGGATTGTACCGCGGCTTTTAGCTGTAGTTCCGCCGTTACAGGAAATAAACCAGAGCGTAATTGAATGTTAAAGATGTGTGACTGAGGTTTTGTTGAAGTCTACGCACCTCCACTAGAAGAAGGAATTGCAAATGCTTCCATGTAGGGTATGATAGCCTGATAGCTTTTTGCTAGCCCCCAAAAAGCAAAGTGTTGATTATGATCATCTCATTGTGTGAAATGTATCAGTTCTTGCTTCTTCGTTTGTGGGTACAAGTCGGGTAATAAATAAGGACATCTTTTTGTGATGAGCCCAGACCCACTTCAACCAGGAGTCGCTTGTTACTTTTTCTTTGGCTTTTCTGCACATTTGTACATTCTCTGAAGGGATATTTTTTTTATTTAGTGCAGTCAAGTAGTGGGGATGTCTTTGCGTTTGCCTTGTGAATTGTAATTGCGTATCCATGTCACCAGGTGGTGGTGTGGTGCGCTCAGTTTACATGGAGGGTAATGGAGGAGAAAGAAAAAGAAAGAGAAAGAGAGAAAGAAAGAAAGAGAAAGAAAGAAAGAAAAGAAAAATTAAAAAAGAAAGTGAAGGAAAGATACAAAGAAAGAAAAGTAACAAAGAAAAAGGAAGAACATGAAGAAAAAATGTGAAAACATAAGAAACAAACAAAAAGAAAATGAAGAAACACAAAAAGAAAGACAGAAAAAGAAAGAAAGAAAGAGATAAAAAGAAAAAGGAATGTAACAAAATTAAGTGAGAAAATTGAGAAAAAAATTAAATTAAATAAGAAAGAGAAAGAGAGAAGAAAAAGAAAGAAAAGAAAAATTAAAAGAAAGAAAGTGAAGGAAAGATAAAAAGAAACAAAAGTAACAAAGAAAAAGGAAGAACATGAAGAAAAAAATGTGAAAACATAAGAAACAAACAAATAAAAAAGAAAATTAAGAAACACAAAAAAAAGACAGAAAAAGAAAGCGATGAAAGAAAGAAAGAAAAGTCTTTTGCCATGCCCCAAACAGAGAGCAGGGCTCAAGTCTGGGGAAAAAAAAAAAATCTCACAAAATTACACTAGAACATATCTCACACAACATGTAGATGACTGGGGGAGGGAATATGTGGGAAGGTTGGAATTTAGGTCATAATGAGCCAAATAAATGATTTCTGTTCATGAGAAATGAGCTTAAAACATAAAATTTAGGATTTTTCCCACTAAATATTCTCCGGTTCAAAATGACCACCTGCCAATATTGCTGTTCCTCGCAAACAAACAAAACGTTTAAAATGGCATCAGTTTATAGCTTCACAACATGTCCATTTGCCCCAAAACGTCCGCCTTTGACATTTCCGCATGACCGTTAGCAAATCCCATGTAGTGTACACAAGACGCTTCTTCAAGCGCAGTGGAGTGCATGTTTGCATTGCCAAGCTATGAGGAAATTAATCATCCCAACATGGCCGCCCCGCGGAGGGAAAGAGTTGTCACTTGGGTCCAAACGCCTCGGCCATCCAAACATGATGTAGTAGGTGGCGACGCAGCGGCAGCCGCTCTCCTACTTGGCCGGCGGACACACGTGGTGTCCAGGTGCTCCGTGTGCAACGCGGCCCGCTGAGAAATCAAATTTTCATTATTCATCAGGCTGCAAAACCAAGAGGAGTGAGGGAGGGGGGGGCGGAAGCAGTCAGTCGTGAAGATGACTGAGAATTGTGGGGGTAGAGACTGTCGCCTCCGTGTTTGACTCCGGTTGTAAACCGTGGCTGACAAGATGGTCACCAGGCCGTTCCAAGTTGGAGATGTTCATTTCTTGAAGCCATCTTTTTACCTCCTCTGCAATCCGTCCGACGGAATCGACTGTTTCAGGCCCACGTTAATTGCGCCGCCCGTCACTTTTTTTGCCCCCCCCCCCCCTTTCCACCTCCATTCATTTCGCTTCGACGTTATTGTAAAGGCTTAGCGCTAGATTCTTCTATTCACGCCGTTTCCTTCACTTTCATGAGCCGTTTTCCATTTTCTCCGCTGTCACCGCATGAGCTCAATAAATGCCATTTGACTTTTTTTTTTCTTCTCGGGATAGTGAAACAGAAAAATAGAAAGCCCCCTTCCCCCGCCCCCCTCAATAATCTTGCCGGTGCGTTGATTCACTTGATTTTGCTACTGTCGCACTGTGGCGCCGGAATGGAATTGTTCCCCAACTCTCGATCTTTCAATCTCACAGTTCATTCAATCAAATGAATGACAATGTGCTTTCCTTCCCTATGAAAATGTAATTTCCCAGCAAAGTCAATGTATCACGGTCAACTATTTGCCCTTGCTACACATATATATATATATATATATATATATATATATATATATATATATATATATATATATATATATATATATATATATATATATATATATATATATATATCACAGTATAGCAATAAGTAGTTTCATGTTACAATTAATTTGCTCTTAATTTGAAAATCAAAGCATTCCGTGGGTATTCGACCTCCCATTTGACATCTGCTCTAAAAGTGCATGAGAACATGGAACAGATGAGTGACTCAGCTTTCAGGTTTTGGTGATTAAAAGAGGCGAATTTTATTTCTGGCCCACTCCTTGTCCAATAGAAGCCACAATTATGTTTTTGATCTTATTAATGGTTACATTAATAAGAAGACTTCTAAGCATTTTATTTTTGTGCACGTGAATTGTGATCACTCAAATAACCTCGAATTAGACTCGCTTGAGTGTTGATATTCACACATGCACCCTTTTGTTGATTTTAATTAAACCGTTTTTTTTTTTAGTAGTTTCCTTTGTCAGGTATGAACACAGCTGTCAAACTCTGGCAAATGAAGATCAACCTCTTTCAGGGTGTTTTAGGTAAAATTTGAAAGAAACATCATAGTTGTTTGGCTGATGAAAAAGTAGTCTAAACCGGGATTTTGTCTGCTTAGCTCACCAAACTAGTCAGAACACGCACTATAGGAAAAAAAAATGGGTGGATGCTTCATGATTAAAAAAAAAATCTCTCAAATGTTGATGCTTGGCAAAATGTATACAGTATGGCTTAAACATTTCTGCCCCACGGACCAATGAAAAGCCTGCTGGAGTGATAAGACTACATAAGGACAGTAGCCTTTGTCAAGTGTCGTGATGGAGCATCTGTGGCATTTCTTAAGAACGGACGCGCCGTCCTTCCTCCCCCGCGTCCCCTCCGACTCGGTTTTGTCATCGCTCTCTCCTGCCGCCGCATCCTGGCCCCCGTGATGCTTTTTCCGTTCTCCCACACTCTTAACGCCGATGCACTCCCGCCTCCCGGATTCTCTTCTCTTCCCTCCGAGTCCTCCCTCACAACTTGTGACATCATTCCTCACCTCCCTCACGCGCCCGTCCTCTCTAGTCTCCTTCCGTCTCCCCCTTTTCCGCCACCGGCGTGGGAGGAAAGAAAAGGATTAGTGAAGAGCGCGAGAGAGAAGGGACTAAAGCACTAAATGATGGTATTGAGTGCGGTGGAAAATAAATGTCGGCCTCTTACAGTGAGCGAGTGAGGAGCGAAGTCGTCTTCCCGCGCATCTAATGAGATGACAGCATAATGAAGTCCTCTCAAAATGACAGCTTGAATATCGAGAAGGATAGAAGGTTGCTGCTGTTTTGAACGTTAAGCTGTCCCCAAAAAGAAGAGTTCATGTTTTTATACTTAAGCCCAGTAGATAATTCAAACAGTGTGGTTCCAGTTCCGCTCCTGCTTGAAAAAGACTAGGGACTAGATTCACTAACTAATCAACTAACCAACTAACTAACTAAGTATCTAACTAACTGAAAATTACACTAAATATTAAAATAAGACACATAAACATTCACCAACAGAAAACTACACTACATAACTGACTGACTAACTAACTATAGAAATAACACAGATTCAAAAACACTAACTATAACTAATACTAACGCTGATTCACTTAACAATACTCACCAACAGACCATTACACTAACTAACTAACTGAAAATTACACTATTGAAATAAGACACATAAACATTCACCAACAGAAAACTACACTACATAACTAACTAACTATAGAAATAACACTGATTCAAAAACACTAACTATCTAACTATACATAATACTAACACTGATTCACTTAACAATATTCACCAACGGACCATTATACTAACTAACTAACTAACTATAGAAATAACACAAAAACTCTAAACTAACGAACTATAAATAATACTAACTATATAAATAAGACTAACACTGATTCATTTCACATAATTTACCAATGGACCATTAAACTAACTAACTAACTAACTAACTAACTATAAAATAATGCTATTGATATAAGACTAACACTCTGATTTGCTAACACACATTTGTCAAAGGAAAACTACACTCACTAACTAGCTAAATCAAAAATAAGACCTACACTTAACTAACTCACTCACTCACTAACTGACTAACTGACTGACTGACTGACTGACTGACTGACTGACTATAGAAATAACACTGATTCAAAAACTCTAAACTAACGAACTATAAATAATACTAACTATATAAATAAGACTAACACTGATTCATTTCACATAATTTACCAATGGACCATTAAACTAACTAACTAACTAACTAACTAACTAACTAACTAACTATAAAATAATGCTATTGATATAAGACTAACACTCTGATTTGCTAACACACATTTGTCAAAGGAAAACTACACTCACTAACTAGCTAAATCAAAAATAAGACCTACACTTAACTAACTCACTCACTCACTAACTGACTAACTGACTAACTGACTGACTGACTGACTGACTGACTGACTATAGAAATAACACTGATTCAAAAACTCTAAACTAACGAACTATAAATAATACTAACTATATAAATAAGACTAACACTGATTCATTTCACATAATTCACCAACGGACCATTAAACTAACTAACTAACTAACTAACTAACTAACTATAAAATAATGCTATTAATATAAGACTAACACTCTGATTTGCTAACACACATTTATCAAAGGAAAACTACACTCACTAACTAGCTAAATCAAAAATAAGACCTACACTTAACTAACTCACTCACTCACTCACTCACTCACTCACTCACTCACTCACTCACTCACTCACTCCAAAAGGAATACTATCACTAATTTAGCATTTGAAAAACTACCCGTAAAAAACAGCTGACTGAATAGTTAACCATCAAACTACTGAACTATAGTAATAATTTTGAAGAAGGAACGAACGGACAGGCATTGCCACAGTGAACTATAAAAATATCAACGAACCAACTTCATTAGTAATGCGCTTTGAATTGTGACGTTGAAAGGCTTGCTTTTGTATAAAAGGATGTGTGTGGTCTTAATTTGATTTTTTTTCTCAAATGTTTTCAAGCATTAGGCTAAAGCGTTGTCTAAAAATAGCCGGTACTGAAAGAGTTCAAATCTGGCTGACTAATGACTCCCAAAATGATTTGTACTGCAACCGGCTGAGTCAAAGACTGACAAGCTAACTGCGCACATAACTTCAAAAAAATGCAGGCCCTCTCACGTCCGAGGCACGTTAGAGATGAGAAGATGAAAATTCGCAACTCCGGGAGGTGCGATGACATTTGCTCATCAATGCCGCGCGTCGGTTTGTTCGGGTCGGGCAGACGTCATTATCTCATCTTTTAACACTTTGCGTCTGTGTCACCGAGTCCTGGCACCTTCGTGGGCGGGATGCATTGAGATCCTCTTGCGTGATGCTTTGCTTCTACCTCTATCATCTGTATATAAAGTCTGCCTTTCAGAAAGGGAAACCTTCAATATCTATATTTAAATATACATCTATTCCTAGGTTAAATACAAGGTGTATATATATATATATATATATATATATATATATATATATATATACAGTGGGCCCCCGTGTTACGAACTTAATCCATTCAGCGGCTACGCTCGTAACTTGAACTGCTCGTATGACGGGCAATCCAAACCTATGTTAATTAGTGAATGCGTGCGACGCGTGCAAAAACCTTAGGTAAAAACATCACGACTTTATTACACATATTAAAAATGAGTAACATAATCTACTGTACAGGTAAATTAAATAACATATACAAAGGAAAAATGACATTTACCTTTGGGGCGACGCGACTTGAGCTGGGTGGAGGCGGAGGAGAGCAGAGACCAACCCGCAGAATTTATTGATTTATTAAACAAGAACTTTTCTCAAACTAAAACATATCACCGGCGACTTCCTTCTCTTTAATCCATAATAGAAGAAGCCTCTCAATTTTGTTGTCGATCGAGGTCCGTCCCCCGGCAAGGAAAGTCTTGCCCTTAGAAGATTGCTGAGTGGTTACGGCCATACTCACGAGCCATGCGTGCGCCTCCTTCGTATTTTGTTTTTATTATTATCTCCTTCTTGGTTTCTATTGTCATCATCCTCTTACTTCTTCCTTTACCGCCACTAGCAATTTTAGAAGCCATGTCTAACAGATAAAGTTTGCAAAGTCTTCACAACATTCCTTCCTTCCTTCCATTTTTCACTCATTTTCTCTCCTTCCTTCCGTCCCGACCAGCTGTGCCATCAAGCTAGATAAAGGCGTTCGGCCAATAGCATATCGGCATTTCTGTGATTGACGAGACGCCGGCCAATAGCATCTCCGTGAGTGAGACCGTGACTGACACCGTGACTGAGACAGTGACTGTGACATTGTAAGAGCAATAGCGTTCAACGTTGCCGTGATGAGCGTCAATTTCTGAATTAGTTGACGCAGCAAAGCGAAAATAAATGTACGGATACAATGGCCGGCATGTCGTATTGTTCGTAAGACGGAAGGTTTGTGCGTAATTGGGGAACAAAAAACTCCGCGGTCCACGCTCGCAAGTCCAAATGTTTGTAAAAGAGGATGTTCGTAAACCGGGGGCCGACTGTATATATATATATATATATATATATATATATATATATATATATATATATATATATATATATATATATATATATATATATATATAAAATGCAGATTATAAACGTACCCTCTGTTTGCACCCTTACTGTGTTCCTTGTTAAAATGTCATTTATGAACACTTAATAGGAAACGTCCCGGAGCAGCGTACTGTTATGTAACTCGCCGTTTGTTAGGGAGCATGTGTGCTCACTTTAGTTCCGCCATAGTCATCAGTGGCTTATTTGATATTTTTAAAATTCTACACAGTCATTTATTGGACTGCGCGACCAAGGCACAGAGGAATTAAGGGTGTCCTGTTATGCAACTGTAGCATAAAGACGTACAAGGCTTGCAGCGTTTTACACCATTTAGAGTGGGAGCTCGTCACGAACGCTTTTATTACTGGTTGACTCATTAGGACTGTTAAAAGTTAACCAAATTGGGTTTCACCATTTGCTCGTGTGTGAGTCACTTATAAATTGGCTGTAGTGGTTCATCATCATACTCTTATTCGTATATAATGTTCATTGTTCATGGAGAGAGAGAGGGTGAGAGAGAGAGAGAGAGAGAGAGAGAGAGAGAGAGAGAGAGAGATCCATTTTGGCTTCAGCATGTCATTTGTTCCTCTTCTCGATCTTCTGAATCGTTTCATTTTCGCGTTTTACTTTCAGGCTCATTGTTACCTGATTGTGTATTACTCGTCACTGATACTAACAAAATGCATATAAGGATCTGCACCATTATACTGTGTGTGTGTATATATATATATATATATATATATATATATATATATATATATATATATATATATATATATAAAATAATGGTGCATGCTATTAAAGATAAATGATGTGCAAAACCAAGGGGAAATGTGCGAAGAGCAGCCAGCTGAGCCTGTTCAAATTGATCTAATGCCACATACTTTGAGAAGGAAAAGCTCGAGTAATTAGCCACAGGCCTGCAGCTGCTCTGTGCGCACTATTTCCCGAGTCATGAATACGGCCACTGCCCCGCTCACAGGCAGGTCTTCTTATTAAAATGGTTTGAAGCTTTCGTATCAAAAAATGAGCCACCTCCCACTCAACCGTCCTACACGTAGCCATTTTTCTTTTCGAGACCTTCTGGTTTCATCTGTCGGTCACGTTGACATTTGCTGCTAACTTCCTTAGCGTACTTGACGCCAATAATTGCTTTCCTGTGCTATAGCATGCCAATGCGTAGCTTTATATTAATAAAAGCATATTGTTATTATATATATTATATAGGTTTATATATTATATATATTTTTAATGAACTTCTGCTAGCTTGATGCTAACACAAGGCTAAAGGCGATCGACAGGTTAGCGAAAGTTGCGTCGATATTGTGGTCGTTTCATGATGATATTTACTGTATCGTTTATATATGTACGAGCTTGGTCAAGATCGAACCTCGTAGAGTTAAACTATTACTTTTGACGTTTATGGCAAGTCATCGAACATTGCTAATATGTTGACACAATAACTCTACTGATCAATGGCTATATTCACAAACGGCGATGTAAACACATCAGCGATCCTTCTAGATGAACTCTGTTTTGTCTGTAGGCTACGTAAGAACATGGATGCCATATGGATGATATAATATAATCTTCATAATCTGTGACAACAGAAACATAAAAATAGCGCATTGCACAATATGGAGTCGTTTCGGTAATAAAATCCTCGTTGCCTAACAGCTATTTTGTTTTGATTGTGTTTGCTCGCCCCCCTGGCAGATATGAGATGTTTTGCTTCGTCGAGAGTCGTGTCAGATTTTAATCAAGAAGACGACTCCCATCATCCCTCAGGGCATCTCTCCACTCTTTTTTTAAGATGTCTTGGAGAGGCTAAAAACTCTGAAATGACACAAATCCTTTAGTCGACAAAAAAGACAAGCGTCGTCATTGATATTCCAAATTGTTACCATCAAAAATGCTTTAACAGTTCAGGGAATATTTCAAGTATGATTTTAATGTATGGAATCAATCAATCAATCTGCATGATTAGATATTAGCGTATATATTAATTGTATTAACGAAGAAGTACCATATTTGTAAGTCGCACTGTAAATAAGCCGCAGCAGAAAAACTTAAAATAACTTTTTTTTTATCATCAGATGTTTACATATTTACGTGTTTTTTTGTTTTTGTTTTAATTTTCTTACACTTTTTTTTATTGTGTGCTTACAGCAACGTCCCATTTTCAACAGACTGTACATACCTGCATATTAAGCACCACCATACTTAAACAAAATGGATACATGAATGGATATTTTCAACATAACACTGACAGAATACCGTAGAGTTCAAAAGCAGTTCAAACCCCAAAATCAATACAAAGTATCTTCTTAAAAATAACAAAAAACAAAACCTGCAGATAAAGTGCACTGAGCTATAAGCCACAGCGTTCAAATCATGAGAAAAAAGTCGCGGTTTTTTGTCCTAAAAATACAATATCCAACCTGGCAATTCTTGTTCGTCATTTCCCGACTCCTCATAACTCCAAATTTCACTCGACAAATTGCGTTATTCTCCGCAAACATTGTGACCTTCGTTTGTGTGAACATCCGCCCAATTTCTGGCGCTAGCTAAAGCAAGGTCAAGTGAGGTGCCTTGATGTCATTATTGATGGTTCAAACTCCAATCCCTCTTGAATCCTCACACCCGCGCCTGACGCGCTAACGACACTTCTCCCGTTCTTTCGTTCGCCGCGCCGCTAGCCAGACACGCGAGCAACCTGTGCGCTTCAGAGGAGCCGTTACCCAGCATCTGGGAAACATAACGCCTGGATATGACTTGTAGATGGAGCCTCGCTTCTTTACACTTCGGCTGCCTGCTTATAATAAGGCGGCAGAAAACGAGTCCCTTGATTCTTTTTCCCACACACACAAATCACACACACAAATATATATATATATATATATATATATATATATATATATATATATATATGTATATATATATATATATATATATATATGTATATGCTTTTTTAAAAACAATTATGAAGAAAGATAACATTTACACTAATTTAAATTAAAAGTATTCATTCAAAATACATAAATACTTAAAAAAACATACCCATATGCATTCCCTTTTGTTTTCAACATTAAGCGTTAATCATCCATTTAACGAATGCCAGACTTGTCGTATGATTGCAAATATTATTGGGGATATTGAAGTTGAAAAGTATTTAAGGGTTTAATTTGTTGAATTAATTAATAAAATTGAAAGTTGAATTAAAAAAAAATAAGTAAAGTGGTGTGAGAGGAGAAAGTACCCCTGCCTGACACTAGGGGGCCACATTGGGCTTCACTGCCTCCCCACGGTTTGTTTCTTTTCACTTCCACTCATATAAATACACACTAAAAACAACTCCTCGCCCCCCCTCCTGTCGCCATGTAAACCTAAAGCTCTGCATCCAGGGATCGCCCAGGGAGGGGGGTGTATACCTTTCAGGGGGGTCTTTTCCGATGCAGAAGGAGTCGTCGGGGAATATGCTGGCGCTAATGTGAGATGTGGCGGCCAGAGGGCTGCTGGAAGGGGGGAGGACGAGATAGAGGTTGGGGAGGAGGGAATTCTAATCACATCCAAGCCACCTAATCAATGCTGCATGCCGCATGGCAGCCAACCTGCTCAAATAGAAGAAGGTGGCCAGAAAACAACATGCAGGAGATCTCCGAGCATACTGCGGCCCGTTAAGCTATTCAATTCGGCCTACCGAACTTGAAGAAATGATCAGTCGGGAGATGAGCGTTAATGTTAATATACTGACGGATAGCGAAACTCTCAGTGCTTTGAAATTGTAATAAAAAAACGCCGTATTTTGTTCATTTAATTTTTTGTCATTTTTTTTTATTATCCATTCATCCTCAATTAAAAAAGTAAGCACATTTTTAAAAGTTAGAATTAGCTCTTTATTAAAAAATAATTATATATATATATATATATATATATATATATATATATATATATATATATATATATATATATATATATATATATATATATATATATATATATACACACACACACACACACTGTATTTTCCGCACTATAAGGCTCAGCTAAACGCCTTGATTTTTTTTTTTAAAAAGCTGATGGTGCGCCTTATAATCAGGTGCGCCTTATATATGGATGAATATTGAGATTGGGATCGGTAGATGGGGAATGAAGTGATAAAGTAAGCTTGACCTGTTTCTTTTGTGTGTTTACAGTTGAACAAGGTTGCTCATTTTGACACTGAGTTATTATGCTATTGAGAGTTTAGTTATTTGAGTTATTATTGTTATCACTTTGAGTATTCCTATATTGTGATTGAAAAAGTTTTAAAACATGTCATTAATTGAGGGTGTACCTTATCGTGCGAAAAAAAAAAATATTTGTATATATATGTGTATATATATATGTGTATATGTCTCCAATGAGCAAGTTTATTTTGATAAAGAGAACGTATGTTAAGTGCAAGCATATCCGACTCGGTAATTACTGTAGTTGAGGGATGCCAAGCGGAGCGGCGTTTTTGGTTGGCGCCAGACACATTTTGGCAAGCCCCCGGTGTGATAGACAAGTCAGGAGGGAAAGGTGAGCAAATAAAGCCCAATAGTGACATGGGGGGAGTCAGCCAAGGGACAGCCAGAGCGAGCGGCGTAAGGAGGACAGCCTGACAGACTGCAGCTAGGAGTGGAAAGCGGCATGACAACGGAAGTCGCCTAGCAAAGACGTTGAGGAGCCAGACAGTTATTGGAGAAGACCGCAGGAAGACGAGGGAGAAAAAAAACAAAAACTGGGGAGACGCTGACAGCGGAAGCCAGCATTGTTTGTGTAAATAAAAAGCCACTTGTGTGTTTTGCCGCTTGCCTCGCTTAGCACTTGAGGACGCCGCTTGTGTTTGCATGTGTGTGGCGAACATCAATATAATCATCATGAGCATACAGCCAGAGGTGTGTGTTGTGTGTGTGTGTGTGTTATGTGTGTGTGAGTGTGAAAAGGAGCAGCTGCGTCTATGACAACAAAACGCTAGCCAGACGACAGAGCCGCCGTGTTCTGGAAGGCCCGGGGCGGGAAAATAGAGCTGGGCTTGTTTGTCTGTGATGGATATGAATGCATCAGGCATCGCAAACACACACACACACACACACACACAAAAAATGTGTGTGCGCGCTTTTTGGGGGTTTGTTTTATGCGTGTGGGCTTTCAGCATCACGTCTTCTCGTTTATGCCACAGACGTGTCCACAGAAAGGCCCGGCCAAGTCTGCTGACGCAAGGTCAAACTCGCGGGCGCGATTCCCAGGGTGCCGCCAAACAGATGTTGCCCTCACACACATGCACACACACACACACACGCATGAAGCGCGGTGGGTGATCAAATTCTTTGCACGGCAAAACTCTTTGACTAAAGGCAGTGCTTAGTGTGCAGTTTTACTCTAATAGCGGATCTTTGCAACCGGATGGTTAATTTTTTCAGTGCCGTGGATGAGAAATATGGTCTTGTAAAAACCCTCAGGTTATGTTCCAATGACAAGAATTCTCTTTTTTTTTTTTAAGGAGCGGGTAGCTGACAGCCTTGACTAGTCAATTGAACACTGTAGTGATGAATCGATGATGGGCCAAGAAGAAGAGCCGGGCAAAAGCGATCAAGTTTAAATCAGATCAAAATTTGGCAATATGAGGCCAAATGATAGACATAGCTGATCGAGTGGCTTCTGAAATTGTGCGTTTACATCATGGAAGGCGGGCATGATGTAGTTCCAAAAATGTTTGAAGAATTTTACATTGTTTTTAATTTTTGGATTTTCAACCCAATCATATATTACCAATGTATACGTAGATATAACACAATGTTGCGTCGGCCTTGAAAAAAAATTGTCGACGATGATGATGACGATTGCGATGACGAAGACAAAGAAAATGACCGATGACAAACACGATGAAAATGACAACGGTGGCGACCACAACGATGACGATGACGATAACGACAACGTTGAAGACGACAATGGTGACGACGATGATAACGACAATACCAATGACAACGATGAGTTCAATGACAGCTACAACGATGATGACATTGATGATTATGATGGCTATGGCGACGATGACGACGACAGTAACGGCAATCACGATAACGACGACAACGGTGACAACAACGACAACGTCGACGACGGCAATGACAGCAATGAAGGCGACGGCAGTGATAAGGACAACGATGATGACTGATAAAATCGACGACAACAATGGCGACGACAATAACAACGATAAGGACAATGACGACAACTGCAATGTTGACGATGACAATGAAGATGACAACGATCCCGATGAAGACAATGACAAGAACGATAATGACGGCAGCCATGATGGCGCCGAAAATAACGACGACGATGCCCACTTTTACCAAGGGATGGAAATCGGAAGGGATAACATTACAGTTACTGTATAAGGTTTAATAATTCTAGATTTAAGTATGCGTGCTACAGTAATCTTTGTCTCAAATATTTAGAGTATAAATACTTTTTACATTTAAAACATTCTGCTACCCGCATGAAGATTCCAAAGGGGCGGAGGGTGTTCAGTCCCCATTATCCACGAAAAATTAGGAAAAATTTTAATCGTATGTTTCAATTTCAAGGTGAACCTCACACAAATAATTAATAGAAACATTTCTGCACGTAACCCATGGAAACTAAATGTGTTTTTACCTTCCACACCATATTCTTTTTGAAGACAACATTTTTGGGAGTGGAACGTGGATTCTGGCCTTTTACTGCACAATATCATCACTTCGTGTCTCTTAAAAAAAAAAAAAAAAAGAAATCAATAGATGAATGAGACGAAGTTGAACAAGACCTGAGGGACAAAAAGGGAAATAAGCTTTTTATTTGTCCTGTAGATTGGATTCAACTCATAACAACACCAAGCACACACACTATTGCGGACATAAAAAAAATGTGGGTGCAATGCACAATAAACAACATTCACAGCCATGTGCAAATACGCATCCCTGCTGCTAGTTCAAATTTTGCCCGAGAACGCAGATGCAGCCACAACGCGCTGTAGGATCCAGCAGATTTTTTTGTAAGTAATCATCGGATAATTGTTGACAGCATTCAATTAAAAGCGCTACAATTAAGTCATATCTAGAGAAGGCAAGCTGCGCACGCCATGTCTTCAGCTCATGTGCTTTTTTACGGTAAATCATAAACATACAATTATGTAAGTGCGGGGGAAGTCGCAGTGCTACTAATTTGAAGCTTGCAAATGATAGAAAGCATGCAATTACTTTTTTTAGTTGAAGGCAATACATGCAAAAATACAAAAAATACAGTATTAACATATCAGCACACTAGCATACATTTTCACGTTTTGTTCATTGAATTTGTTCAACATATTTAGAGCTGCAAGATAGTAAGAGGCCGAAGTGATTTTAGGCAAAGAACTCAGGCAAAATAAGACCATGTGTGCTAATGGAAGGCTATTGAGGATGGTAGTTGAATTTGGTGATTTAGGTCAGACTTTTAGGACGCTAGTCTAGCTGAGCTATCGCCAAATAGGGTTACGTAAAGGCACTTTAGGGGGTACGTGAGAATTTAACAGGGTTCCTACAAGTATCGGAAAATATAAGTTCACGCTTGCATGTTTAATGTTGTGATCGGAACAGTTCCGATTTTTCTGCGACACTGTCAGCCTTCTAATTTGATGCCATAAGAGATCAAACGAAGTGCAAAATACATTGTTTTTCTTTTCAAATTAAGAGAAAATTCAGTGCCAAGCGTTTTTGGAAAAGGAAACTTCTAGAGGGCCAGTATTTTTAGGGTTTTCACCCACCTTTCAAGGCCAGCGGAATATTGGATGCTAGGTCTATGTAAATATGGGTGCTGCCATATGAAAGATTGACTTCCATTCTTCAGTTACACTTGCATGTAGATAGTTGTGTTATAAGTATGGAAAAGTAAGTATGGAAACACTGCCATCCACTGATCACAGTTATCACTACAGTGCTTAATTGGCTTGTATTAAGTAAGCGTTAGTAAAGGGTGTCAGCTCTCTACCATTAAAAAAAAAAAAAAAAAGTATTTGACCACAATTTTGTTATTTATTATTGTTATTACAATTTCAACAGACAAGATTTTTCATCCATGGCACTGGAAGGGTTAATTGTGGTCTATTAGTATATACACAAAATCATAAACTTGGTGGAATACAGCAACTCCAGATATGTACAGCAAAATGAACGTTCTGAGAGAGGAAAAACAATTGCACATTCAAGGTTACACTGGCGAGGCATTCACTGACCGCTCACAATGTGGGAAATCTGAAACACACTGAAAGCACAACAAATATCTAACTTACGGATATGAGCGCAAGAAAAATATGAAAAATTTACAAACATGAGATATATTCTGCTTTGCCGGCAACTGAAAATAATTGCAATTACTTCAAAACGCCTGAAGATGGAGAAAAAACAACACAAGTACAGCCAACGTCCTGGGGTCATGACAGTTGTCTTTGTTGCTAAACCGGAAAAATACCTTAAAGAAGGGATGAAAAAACTCATGAACATGAAAAACCGTAAGCCAGGGACGCTGTAACACGGGGTCCACTGTACCAGAATTTGACCCTAAAATTAAGGGTGCGTCTTACGTACATTTGCATCCTGTATTACGGCATATCAATTTCGACATAAATTTCCAGTCCCAGCGAGAGCCTTTTCCCCTTCGACCTCCTTCAGCTAACCGTTCCCTCTTTTGTTAGATTTGCTTTGGAATCAATAGGAATCTTGCTCGGACACGCAAACATTTCAAGAAGGCCACTCGGGATCCGCGATGAGATCAAATGGGGACTGATGACAAGTCACACGGGCACCGAGCTGTCCGGCGCTGCTCAATAAAAGCATCAATAAGAGGAGACATCTGCTCGCTGGCACAAGCAGAAACGGCAACATTGATTGTTCTATTTGGTTCTCAACGAAGCCGGCGCTATCTTGAGCGCAGACGATATGATTCATAAAGGGAGTGAGTCATTTCCCCAGTGACTTTTCTTCTCGTCAAATATGGCCGCCTTCCTTCTGAAGCCAAATAACTCGCCGTGTATGTTTGGGTTGGTCGGTGCGGGGGGGGGGCGCACGGATCGGGGAGCCACCGAGCTAGCATACACGCCTGTCGCGGCGACTAAACGCAAAGAGCAGTTAGTCGGGGACGCCGCGACCGCCCAAATGCACGGTAGCCTCATTATGTCACTTCTCCTCACGCCGTACTGTAATTTACTTTTTCTGCTTCTGTGATTTCCTACTCGGCGCAGCACCTACATGACTTTTATCTCTGCATACGCTTCGAATACAAGGCCAATTTTTTGGGGATTTTATTTCGGGTGCCGCAGGTCAGCGACATCAAAACAAAGCCATGTGACGGAAATAAAACTCCCCGAGTCTGCGCGGCTGAATGGTTTTCTTTTGTTTGTCGTCGCAGGCGTTTGCGTTTGCGCTTTTCTATATTTGTACAGCGGCAGATTCGAAATGCCACTATACGTGCTTTTATCTCCTCAATGCCGCCGCGTTCGGATTATTTATTTATTTTTTGAAGTCTGCTAGCGTTTCAGTTACGCTGAAAAAGTTGACGTTCTCGGTTGGTAAATAAAGACAGACTAGAAAAGTCTTTTCATTATTTAGAAAAAAAAATCCTGAATTGTAAATGTACTCATTCGATCCCAAAGACGTATTTTTTTGTTCTCTATATTTCTGTTTCCTGTTTTTAACTTCCTGATTGGCTGTCTCGTGTCCCATCACAGCAAACGCGTACTGTAGATGTTTTTTTTGCATTGGACATCGAAAGCAATGTTGAAACTGACGTCGGGCGAAGGAGAAGCGTGGCCGGGAAAACAAAGGCATGAAAATTTCGGGACCTTTTTGCACCTCGAAGCCTCTTAGCGGCCTTTGTTTGTGAGACAACATTTCAAAATCGATAGTTCCTTACTTTTACCTCCAAAAGTTCTTCCATTAGCGGTCTCCTGTTGGATGCCAGTCAAAGTTTTGAAGGGTAAACAATATTTTGTGAAAGTTTGGAACAGTGAAAAATCGTTACAAGGTTGAGAGCCAATTTGTTGTCACTAATTTTAAAATCCATAACTTGTTTTGCGCAGCCCACAAGTCTCAGTTGTGTGTACTTCCTCACAACAAGTCAATTCGACTCTGTTTTCTCTCTATCAGAAAAGCTGAAGTAGCTACACCTTGGTTTCAAAGGAAGCTACTCAGAACGGCTCTAGCACATAATTTGCCATCTCATGTTCAAGTGTTTGAGTCAATGTTTGAATCGCACCTTCCGACTCCCACTCGTGAGAATTTGCTCTTAGCAGTCACTACAATGTCATTTTTTTTTTTTTTTGAAGACCTTTTAAAAATGTCAAAGCTCAAGTTAATTGGCACGCCAACGTCATTGTTCAGCTTCTGAGTCGGCAATCACTGCTTTGGGAGAGTGGGTGTATGCTATCAAGATGTTGAATCACGGATGGAAAATAATCTGCTACTCAAGTTAGCTGCTAGCCACTAAAAAAATAGCTAGGTTTTTATGTGAGTTACATATGTTTTATCAGCTTTTTTTTTCAACATATAGAATGGAGAATACAGAGAAACTATCTGTGATTGCCCCTAATCACGTGTGATAGGCTACGGTTAACCACAACCAAGCTACTCAAGCTAGCTGCTAACCACTAAAAAGTAGCTAGGTTTTTATGTGTGTGTTACATATGTTTTATCAGCTTTTTTTCTACATATAGAATGGAGAATACAGATAAACTATTTGTGATTGCCCCTAACCACCTGTGATACGCTAAAGTTAGCCACAACCAAGCTACTCAAGCTAGCTGCTAGCCACTAAAAAGTAGCTATGTTTTATGTGTGTGTTATATGTGTTTTATCAGCTTTTTTTCTACATATAGAATGGAGAATACAGATAAACTATTTGTGATTGCCCCTAATCACCTGTGATAGGCTACGGTTAGCCACAACCAAGCTACTCAAGATAGCTGCTAGCCACTAAAAAGTAGCTAGGCTTTTATGTGTGTGTTACATGTGTTTTATCTTTTTTTTTCTTCATATTGAACGGAAAATACATAAAAAAAACGATCTGTGGTTGGCACAATCAAAACAAGGAAACGATTTCTAGAAAATCGATGATTAGAAATCTGTGCTATGAAATTTAGCTATAATTTAGCTAGCCATTTTCACACCCTCCTTTAGATCATTGCTTCTCAATTATATTTTGCCAACCCTCCCAGGAAAGAGAGAACTTTTCGCTCCCCCCCACTCGACGCGCCGACCTAAAAATAATATTATCAATAAAAATTGTAAAAGTGTACCTAAACCTGTTTTCTTTTTAACATTAACAAAAGAAAAAAAAAACATATAAATTAACTTTCAAGAACTTGTTGATTATTTTTTACAATGTTTATACAGCTTACAGCTTAGTCTAAAACAGAAAAAATAAGCAAGTTCGTGAAACTTAAAAATAACATAAAAACATGTCTGCGTTTAAATGATTAAAGCACTGTGACTTTGTTTCAGGTGCGATTATTAATGAAATATTTCACTCTTTCACGATGTTACACTAACTTACATTAATAATACTAAAAAAGATTTTTCAGAATAGACCTCCCATTTTTGATTTGCACAAGACCTAATACACTACAATTTAGTAGTACTCGAAAAGCAAAGCATCTTTATCGGTGGCGATTGTCAATATTTTGCGAGCCGCTGCTTTATACTCTTCGCTTCTTTGGCTTTGCGTCCTTCATCCTTCTTCATTATGCAATAATTGAAAGTACAAATGGATGCTTCAGCACCGACATTAAACTGTAAATAAATACCCTGTGGAAATGGACTGAGTTACAACAATTTACTTCCTGGAAGCGCACAGGTGCCATGTGGCGCTGTGGCTACTGGTAATCAGATTAAGCCCCGCCCCCACTGCATGTGCGTGGCTACATGTGTGACTGGCGTGCGCGGCGTCCTCGGGAGACGCGCTTCAATCGGCCCCGCCAACCCCCGTGTGACTTTTGCATGAATGCGCCGGGCCTTCAACATAGCCAGAGTGCAGCAAAGTGGTGTGCGACAAGAATCGTAATATGTCACGCTCCGGCGCACTGCATTAATAGAAGCGCAGACGAAAAGCACCCTCGCCCCAAAAACATGCTCCGGTTTTTTTTTGTTTTTTTGTCTGTTTGTATTAACTTGTGCAAGTAAACTGAAAACAGAGGTGAGTCAAACAAAGGTCAACACGCCACGTTACATCCGTTTTCACACTTGGCATTGACGGCAAAAAAAAATATATATATATATATATATATATATATATATATATATATATATATATATATTTATTAGTCAAAGAATCAAAATATCAAAGTTAAAGCATTGTATTTGGATACTTATTTTACTCAAGTGCCTATTTTGTTACAAGTTTCATAGGAGATAGTTTTTGAAAAATCGGATTAAATATCATTAAGGAGAATTTTACGATTAATTGGTTAAAAATTACAGCACAAATACCATTAGAGCATCAAAAAAATGTTATTAGTACAATACTTGAAATTGAAAGCGTTGTTTTAAAAGGACGAATGACTCAAAGAAAGTTATTACAAGTCTTTGGAATATTTCTTGATTTCACAATAATTCCAAGACTTTTTGCAAATAAAGGTTTCACGGAAAAAAAATGTTTATAAATGTGATCAATCCAAATTTTGCGATTAATTAATTTAAAAAAAATAGTTAAACAGCACACACACACACACACAAATAACACACACAAATAACAAAAAAACACACAAAAAATGGCAGTGCATCCTTCATATATATATATATATATATACACTGTATATTATATATACCCAGATAAGATGCACTGCCATTTTTAATTTTTTTTTTACTATTATTTGATTGCAGGTTTGATTTTTAATACATCAGAAAATTGAAAAAATAGTGTCTGCAAGTGTTTCGCTTTCACAACGCAAACGAGTGTTTTAATTAAGATATGAATATTTCCTGTTGAACTTATACGTCTCCAAATAATTCTTTTATCATTCGAAAACAT
This sequence comes from Hippichthys cyanospilos, assembly GCF_059441005.1. NCBI lineage: Eukaryota > Metazoa > Chordata > Actinopteri > Syngnathiformes > Syngnathidae > Hippichthys > Hippichthys cyanospilos. The sequence goes on from NC_142374.1 coordinate 20,995,582, forward strand.
TTAATTAATCAATTTGATATTCAATTAGATGTTGATGCATCCTTGCAACTCCGTGTCTAAATCTGGCTGCATTTCAGATGACAGATATTCCAACTGCATTTTTGTTTTTCAATCACCAAATGAAAATGAACATAAGTGCTGATGCACAGACAAGCAAAATGCAAACCCCACACAAAAAAGGCTGAAACCGAGATTGAAATTCCAACATGCTGCCCACTCGCCGGCCAAAAGTCCCAGGAAGCTCTGCTGTGCCTCAGCTGAAGAAAAAAAAAAAGTGTAAATATGTATAACGTGCTTAAATACCGCTGACAGGCTGCAGGAAATCCGCGCCAATATTGTTGAAATTAGACAAGGCACCGTGAGGACAATGGGACATGAAATGCACGGCTCATAAAACAAAAATGATATGAAGGATAATTGCATTAAGTTAAGACAGTCGGCGTGACATTTATAGCACGGAACTGTCCGCGATGCGCTGACGTGACGGGACCGTCACGCGCTTCCCTCGTCGGCATCCTTCCGAGCATCACAAACGCGGCCGGCTTTCGGCTCGGCTCGGCTCTTGGCAGCCGCCAAAAGCAAATAAATGAAGATGTATTTACGTGTCGTAAAATAAAGCCGCGCCTTTTGCGGGACGCTTACGAAAGGCGGCCTATTTTTAAAACTATCGACATCATCGATCAAAAGGCATTGAACGTTTATTTCCTGCTTTGGATACATGTCGGCCTGTAGCAAATTATTAGAATCGCGCTTAGCTGAAGCTTTCTTTCTTTTTTTTTTTTTAGTATAACATCGATTTTGAGACATTTCGGACAGTTGTGAATCACAATAAATGAGAAACATGAATTCATTTTTTTAGCGCACGCCTAACTAGCTAAAATAGATTAGAAAGATTAGCTAGCTAGGTAGCTAGTTTAGCGAGGTAGCTAAAATACCTTACATGGATTGGTTAGCTAGGTAGCTAATTTAGCGAGTTAGCTAAAATAGATTAGAAAGATTAGCTAGATAGGTAGCTAGTTTAGCGAAGTAGCTAAAATAGCTTACATAGATTGGTTAGCTAGGTAGCAAGTTTAGCGAGTTAGCTAAAATAGATTACATGGATTGGTTAGCTAGCTAGCTAATCTTTCTAATCTATTTTAACTAGTTAGGCGTGTTAAATTAACTAGATTAGCTAGATGATGGATGGAAGGGTAAATTTCAGTGAGTCACCAAAACTACACACTAACAATTTTCAACCTTTTTCAGTGATGTACTCCCAGTAAAATATTTTTTCAGCAGAGTACCCCTTAACCAGCGCAGAGGATTTTTAGAAGTACAAAGAAGTTTCAAATGTGTCTTTGTGAAACTAGTTTGTGGTTTTGAGGATCACTGAAAGGCACTCAAAATGTATCTGCGTTATCACTGATTAATCAACTTTTTGATGTGATGTGACTTGCGTGATTTTGGTGTTCTAATTAATTTGCTCTTATTTGGAAAAGCGAAATTTACTGTTCCTATCTGAATAAAAAGTGTTACATTAGATTTACTGATATCTGTAGAAACCACGTTAAAATCTCTACCCCCTTAAGTGTTTTTATGTGCCCCCATTTTTGACCTGCTGGTCTGGAGTCCCGATTAGGGGCGAGGGGCAGTTTTGGGGAGGTCGCCAAGACTCATTGTGATCTTGCAGTGATCTTTGGTGGTACTTTAGGGTGGGTACCACTGCAAGCCTTAGTTTGGAAAATGTGATTCTTTCCACGAAAAAAATTACTATATTGATATTCTTTGTAATCATATTAGAAAAATAATGTCAGTACCAGTGGGGGACTTTTACCTTCGATGCAAGACCACTCAGGACCTGTGAAGGGCTCAAGGACTGACGACAACTCAACAGAACTGGATTCAGAAATAAGTTGCTTCATGTTCCAATTAATTTGCTTTTCATTTGAAAAGAATAAGCGTTACCTGTTAGATACTTGTATCACAGACCACATTCCGAGGGTTTGCTTTGTCTCCGTTGATCCGACCGCAGCTTGTCTTTCTTTCTTTGGCAGTAAATGCTCTGTTGCCTTTAGGTTTAGTGTGTGTCGTAAGAAAAAAGCGCAGCCATGAGCGTGACGAGCAGGGATGCATGAAATGCATCCGCTGGTGCCATTTGTTCACTTTCACTTGGGCTATTCTGAAGTGACACATGTCGGTTTCCATCACATTTGGGGCTGACCAGTGACAGAACTAACCGGACTGGTTGAGGCGGGCGGTGCTGACAAGTGCGGGGGGGGGGGCTGTCTTCATGTGTAGTTTTGGTGACCAACTGAAATTTACTCTTCCATCCATCATCTAGCTAATCTAGTTCATTTAGCTAGCTAGCTAACCAATCCATGTAATCTATTTTAGCTAACTCGCTAAGCTAGCTACCTAGCTACCCGAGTCATGTGCGATGATTACACGATCAATTACAGTTTTAAACAATAAACCAAACAAACTTTTATCTAAAACATACAAACGCTTCTGATTCAAATGACTAGAATTATTATTTAAGTTAATGATTTATTTTTGTGACTATATCTATCCTATAACCCCAAAACAGGACCCTTTATCTTGAATATTTTTACAATTATTTATTTTTGAAAACAGATCTGACACGTCATTTTGATTTTTATTTTTTTTGTGGAACAACATTTATTAATAATTAAGTTATTTCATTTTGATAACATTTCTTCTCTGATCCAAAAGAAGACACTTTAGATTTATAATTTTTTTTGTGGACCAATACAAATGAAGTTTTAAAGGGTCTAAAGTTTAATGAATCAGACACCGATGGCGTGTTAAATCGCCAATAGACAAAATAGTTAAGACGCATCTTGTCTCCTTTGGGTGGGCGGGGAGCAGATTCCGTTAACTATAGTTAAGAAAAGAAACTAGCGGCGGCGGCGGCGTGATGGATGAGCGGCGGGATTACAGACTAGAAATGAAGAGGTTGGCTGTGCTAAATGGAAAGAGAAAAGTGAATCAAGATGGCTACGAAGACTATGTGGGTCATCCAGCCCGCAGTCGGGCGTCCCCGCGGCGCGCGCCCCCGGCCGACGACTTTGAAGAACTTAAAAGATGGATGTCGCAATGATCGCGGCCGTCTTGGCGCACATGATTGCGAGGGAGGTCGGAGCGGTCTATTTCCGATTCTTCACAAGGATTTAAGACCGGGCCCAAGCCAGACGTGTCATCTTTTGATGGGAAGATCTGAGCCGCGTGGTGTTTATAGCCCTTTGCTAGGCTAACGCTAATATTAGCATTGAGTAACATGTGAAGCAATCAGAGCTCGTGCTCTGTAAAAATATGAGGATCTAACCCAGTGTTTCTAAGTTGGATTTTGCAAAGCCCCCCCCCAGGATAGAGAAAAGTTTTCCTGCCCCCACATGTCGTCGTCAACGTTGTCGTCATTGGCGTTATCGTCGTTATCGTCATCGTTGTCGTCGGTCATCATTGTTTCGTTGTTATTGTCATCGTTGTCATCATCGTTATTGTCGTTATTGTCATCGTTTTCATTGTTTCGCCGTCTTCATCGTCATCACCTTCGCCGTCATCATTGTTGTCGTTTGTGGTCAACGTTGCTGTCGTTATTGTAAAGTTGTATAAGTATACCTCAACCTGTATCCTTTTTAACGTTAACAAAAAAATGCAATATTAATCCACATTCAACAACTGTGATTTTTTTTTTTAACGAACCCATAACTTATCAATTGTATAGATAGAGAAAACGTTTCGTGCCATCCCATGCCGTCATCTTCGTTGTCAACGTAGTCGTCGTTGTCGCTCTGGTCAACATCATTGTCGTTATTGTCATCATTTTTTCATCACTGTTTCATCATTATTATTATTATCGTTGTCGTCATTTATGTCATCATCGTCACCGTCGTCATCGTCTACATCATCATTGATGTTATGGTCGTCGTCATCGTTGTCTTCCTCGTCATCATCTTCGTCGTCGTTAATGTCATTGTTTCGTCATCATCCTCGTCGTCGTTATTGTCGTCGTCATCGTTGTCTTCCTCGTCATCATCTTCATCGTTGTTATTGTCATCGTTGTCATTGTTTCATCATCATCCTCGTCGTTATTGTCGTCGTTGTCTTCCTCGTCACCATCTTCGTCGTCATTATTGTCATCGTTGTCATTGTTTCGTCATCATCCTCGTCGTCGTTATAGTCGTCATCGTCTTCATCGTCACCATCTTCGTGGTTGTCGTCATCGTTGTCCCCCTCGTCATCATCTTCGTCGTTATTGTCATCGTTGTCATTGTTTCGTCATCATCCTCGTCGTCGTTATAGTCGTCGTCATCGTCTTCATCATCTTCGTCGTCGTTATTGTCATCGTCATTATTTCGTCATCATCTTCGCCAACGTTATAGTCACCGTTGTCTTCATCGTCACCATCTTCGTGGTCGGCGTCATCGTTGTCTTCCTCGTCATCATCTTCGGCGTCGTTATTGTCATCGTTGTCATTGTTTCGTCATCATCCCCGTCGTCGTTATAGTCGTCGTCGTCGTCTTCATCATCTTCGTCCTCGTTATTGTCATCGTCATTATTTCGTCATCATCTTCGTCAACGTTATAGTCACCTTTGTCTTCATCGTCACCATCTTCGTGGTCGTCGTCATCGTTGTCTTCCTCGTCATCATCTTCATATTCGTTATTGTCATCGTTGTCATTGTTTCGTCATCATCCTCGTCGTCGTTATAGTCGTCGTCTTCATCGTCACCATCTTCATCATTGTTGTCATAAAGTTGTATAAGTACACCTAAACCCGTATCCTTTTTAACATTAACAACAAAAAAAGCAAATCCTCATTCAACAACTGTGATATTTTTTACAGCGTTTATACAGCTTATAGCTGAGGGAAAAAATGGCCAAGTGCCTTAAAATGCCTGAAATTTGGAAAAAAAAAAAAATCGTATTTCATTGCTATTACACTTGACATGACAAAAACAATCCCCCGGGGGGGTCACATGACAAAAAAAAAACACCCCCACTATTTGAGAAGCTCGGATCTATCCGCAGACACGAGGCATCGAAAAATATCGGGTATCAACAACAAATGCCATTCAAGGCTTCAATCTCTATTAAATCTCTGGGTAATCACTGAATATTAACTAGCCGTCTAATTACAGACCCCCGGAGGTGTTTTTAATGACCTGCTCTCTAGAGGTTGGAGCACACCTACTATCTGGATTCATTACTGCCATTATAAGACGAAGATTCATTAATCAAAGCGCTCGGGCTCCTGGGGGAACCTTGAGGACTTTTTATAATTATGACTCAAGAAAAGCATGAGATTGAAGACACTTTCCGCTTTCTTTTATTTGACTTTGTACCAGCGCGCACACTTTCGTCACAATGTTCTAATTTTAACGACGCGAGCCTCGGCGGATTTCACCCGGCCGACCTGGATTTCTCGTACATTAACTGTTCGGTTAATAAAGGTTTCATTATGGTGACAGTTTGATTTAATTTATAGTACTTTACAGTCACATTAATTTCTATGTGAAAGAAATGGCGCACAAAGATGGAAAGGGAGGAACACTTTGCTCGGAAAATATTATAGTACAAAGTCAAAAAATTGGTGCTAAATTAACTACATTTTCTCCATAATTCATTTGATATTTAAATTATTTAAAAACACTAAAAACACATTGCGTCTCTTCCTTTATCTTCATCTCTTTCTTCCACTATTTCATTCTTATTCATCCTCCTCTTCTACTTCCTTCTTCATCGTTCTTTTCTTTTTTTTGGTTTTGTTTTATCGCCTACTTTATTATTTACTCGGTTATGGAACATATTCTACTCGGGGAGGTGAATGGAGTAAGAATTTCATTGTGTTGTATTACTATGCATATGACAACAAAACCCGAATCATCTTCTTGGTTTTCCTCATTTTCCTTATCTTTTCCTTTTATATTTCTTTCTTCCTCATTTTTGTCTTCCTTAACTTGATTATTTTGCTCCACACTTCCTCTTCTACTTCTTCCTTCTTCATCTGCATTTCCTTTTCTTCCCATTTGTCAACCTCTTCTTTATCTTTTCTTCTATATTGATTTCTTCCTCCATGTCTTTTTAGGTTCTATTCTTCTCTATTTCTTCTTTTATTTCTTCATCTCCTACTTCCTTTTCACTTTCTTCCTCTATTTTGCCTTTTCATCCTCTTTTTTTCTTCTTCTTCTTTCTGTTTTTCTTCTTTTTTTCAACATTCTCTTCTTCCTCTCGTTCTTTATCTTCTATGTCTTCGTCTCATCTTCTTTTTCTTTCACTATTTCCTTCTCCCTTCTTCCTGTTCTTCTTCTACTTTATATTCTGCTTCTTCTTCTGCATTTTCCTCTTCTATTCCTCGTCTCCTACTACTTCATCTTCTACATCTTCTTCTTCTTCCTCTACTTCTTCAGTCTATAATTCTTGGGAACTGGCGTGGAAACTTGGAAACATTTTCCTGTCCTTTATTCTTCATCGTCTTGGCCACCCATACGGCTTCAGTCTTTTTTTTTCTTTAAACTGTTAGCAAATAGAACCAATGGACAGTCCCACAGTTCAAACAGAATGTGGTCTTCCATTAATTTAACAAAATATTAACTTTTGTTAGTTAAAAAAAACAACAACTTTTAAATAAGTTCAGTATCCCTTTAAATTGGCGAGGACAATAGCAGCCAAACAACCGTTTTACAAAGCTAGCAGTGGCGTTAATGGCTAGTGGAGGTCCACCTAAATGAAAACGCTATGCTATTTCATGCTATGTCGTGCTAGCTACTCTGCGAAAAGTAGAACGCACCCAGTACAACCTTTGGCACTTTTCAGGATATCACTGTTATTCATGTTGTCCTTTCAGACTTAAACAAACATCCACCATTAGCGCAAAATGCCACCAAGTAAACTTCTATTTGGACCTCGTGGAACCTTTTGGAAGAGCACTCCCCGCTTGCAGCTCTTCATCGCTCGCCTTCCTTGTTTACGCACGTCTTCTTTTTTTTCCCCTCCCTGGCCCGAGGCTGCTTTAAATGTCACGGACAAGACTGCGAGATGAGGTCCGTGTCGGGGTTATTGTTGCGGGCCCGAAAAAGCGCTATGATAACTCCGGCCCTCGACTGGCGATGGCATCCAGACGCGCTCGGTGACGGCCGTCGGATGAAAAGTTCAAAGGCTGCAAGAATGTCAACGCGTCGGTGACAGAGGGCGTATTTTATTATCAGCAACGAAGCGTCCTGTCAGAGATGCCGCTTTCCAAGACGTGCCTTCAAGCACAAGTTTTCTGACAGGATACTAAAAAAAAAGACGTACCCACTAATGTCCAACAAAAACGGCAAATACGATGAAACATTCTTATGCATGGACAAAAGTATCGGGACTCGAATCTTACATACTCCGGCAATACAAATTCCTCTAAAAATCCTGTCACCTTCGGGTTTAGTCGAGGGATTGGAGCGAGGGAGTGGACGCCCAAAAAAATGCAGAAAAGCTGGGAGGTTGTGGCTCCAAAAATGAAGTTTTAATAACAGACGATAAATAAAAGAAACTCACAGGAAACGGCAGGTAGACAGCAAAGGTAAACAGCGGATACTCGGGTTGAAAATGATGTTGACATAAGCAGGATGACCTGTAACAGTTTGACAATAACCCGAAAACTAACAGGAACTTAACTGGTACTTAAACACACTCACGCTAAATTAGGAGGACGCCAAACAGCTGGGCAGCCATGAAAGGCAGGGGAACTTGATCGGTTAATACAGAGGTGTCAAACTCATTTTTGTCGCGGGCCGTTTTTTAGCGAGAACTTCCTTCATTGGGCCAATATGTTGAGAAAAACAAGTCGATTTTAAATGGTCTCATAGTATTATTACTGTACAAAACAAATGGATGGCTTAGTTGTTTTAAAATCAGAACTAAAGCAGCCTAGTTTGTTCATTTATTGTTTACATTACTGTAACAGAACACAGCAAAAAATTATTTTTCATTATACACGACAAGCTAAAATTTTGGAACAGAGATTAGCAAGGGTCAAACACAAGAGATCATTACATAGCTTGTTTCAATATTTTGGTAATATCGTTTTCCTCAAAGACTCACCTATAGGTACAATTAGAGCATTTTGAGGCTGGTAGTTTGTTTTTGGTCCAACAGAGTGTGAATGTAGAGAGGAATTAAAATCCGAGAGGTGTTTCACCAATCATATTTAAGCACTATGTGCTTGTGGAGCATGTAGTCAGAGCAATTTCCTGTGGGGAACACACTGCTATCTTCGGTTTGACCTTTAACGTGTCTTATGGTGTTATATGCGTGTTTTTTTTTTGCAAGAAATGACTGCGTATAACTAGAATGTCACAGAGGATAGACTTTCATACTGGGAACCATTACTATTGCTTTTCCTCGTATCATGCCTCTGAATGTCTCGCTTTTTCAAAATTGATATTTGCCACCTAATAATAGAAGGAAAATGCGGAAAAGTTGAGTGAAATTTATTTATAAATCACATTTAAAAAGACCACAGTGGAACCAATGGTCGGCCTGATTTGATAAATTCAACAATTATCGAAGATGAAGGATCTGCTGAGCGAAGACTGAAATATAAGTCGTGGTGGTGGCGTTCGCTGAGTGGACGGTGAAAAAAAAAAAAACACTGTCTGAGCACAGAGCACACTGAGCAACCCCACTCACATAATGTAATTCCAATAATTGGATTTCCATGTACATTCTTGGTGATTTTTTTTTTTTTTTTTTTGTGGGGACTAACACAAGTGGGGCACAAGATAAAAATCTGCAAGGCCTGCTTTTGACAAGCGGACAAAGCTAATTATTTCCACTGAAATAAGACATCATTTTTGACATTTCCACCCCCCCTGGATGCTATGGCTAACCCTTCCACCACGCTTTCTTGCATAAAATACATGCAAAAGTTATATTAGCCCTCAAGATTTTACGCCGTGCAAAAAAAGATCTCCAGTGTGTATTCAATCCTGAAAGGTCAGCTTGGTATTAGAATTGACTCAGGATGTATGGGGCTTTTTTTTATTTATTTATTTTTTTGCACGATAAAAACGCGTTAGCCCGAGGTAAATACGATCATAACATTAGCATAGACTGTCAGCGCTAACTCCCCCTGCTGGTGACCTTTACAAATGTCAATATGACACGCTGCCTGTTTGTCATTCACTCCCGTCGAGGTTGCTTTCACGTTTTGCTGCATAATGCAATTATTCAACAAGCGGCCCTGTGGCACCACAGCTTGAGGCTGATTCCTAATTAGAATATGCACCAGCAAGATTAGGTCATGGAAATCTACTTTGCAAGTTAATTTATCGTAAAACCCGGTGATGGTGGCTGAAAGCATTAACTTGCTCTTGCTTACTACGTACAGCCTGCTAATTACAATAAATGGATGTTTATCATCGGCTTACTATATCTATATTTATATATATATAATTTTTTTTGTGTGTGTGTGTGCTTCGATCTATACAGAATTGAAAAGGAAACATTTTAGCTGCAACCACTCCCACAACAGCGCACACGCCCGTCTATGGAAATAGCAAAAGAAGTATCAGTGTGGTAACACCTCGAGCAAAATATAAGAGTGCAACTTGTGTTGTTGTTAGTCTTTCCAATTAGGTTTTCTTGTCGCAAATGATGCATTCAGTTGGAGATGGATTTCTCAGTTATAGATGCCAGGAATTGGTATTTCTCAATGTGAGTTACATTTTTGTCCCTCAAAAAAAATCACTGAATAAATTGTATTAAAATGGATTAATTGTTTTTAGGGTGAAGTTCAAGTTCAGTTGTATTTAACTTTTATGTACAATGCAGAGCCTATTAATTAGATTTTTTTTTTTTTTACATATTTGACGCCACTTAATATAAAAGGGTGTGGGAAATTTGTTGATCAATGTCTGGTATATGCCTGCAGCTAACAATTATTTTAAGATTCAATAATATTGATTATTTGGTTTTCTAATCGATTAGCCCAATTTTCAAAAAATGTTTACATTTCCATCCCATTTGAAAACCACCTGCGGGGCGGGGCGGGGCGGGGGGGGGGTTATATGTTGGCAAACGCTCCTTCAAAATAATATATTACATTTTTTGCAGATAATAATATACTACATTTTTTGTCGCTTATATGCTACAAAAAAAGCTCCATAAAACAGTTATAATGATTTCAAGTGTGGCCTGGTACCAGTTTATCCACGGACCAATACCGGGCCGCGGACCGTTGTTTGGAGACCGCTGCTTTAAACGATTCAATTATCAAAAATACTCCGATTAATTTTCTGCTCGATCGGTTGCAGCTCTGGTACGACGTGGCATTTCCCGAATATCAATTGTATTCTTTGATCTTCAAACGCGAAGCTGCCGACCGACTTTTTAAAAAGTAAACCCTCCGAGTCCATTTTTTTTTTAACACTTTGAAAGGATCCAGGTGCAAACAGTTTTCCCGAGCGACGCGGTCATCAACCTCCCGCGCCATCTCCGAGTAAATCAGTCCCACACCCACACAAGTCGTTTCATCCCACGGCGCTCATCACGGCCCGCGTGTTTGTGTGTGTGTTTGCGTGTCGGCGCGCGCGTCATCCAATCAGCAGGAAATATCGTCCCGGGTGGGCGGCAGCTGTAATTCACAGCAGCGGGACGGGACGGGACGCTGGCGCCGGCCACTCGGCGGGTCGCTTCCGTGAAGATCCGGGTGGGAACGATCCGGTCCAGTCCCTCATCACTCATTTGCAGAAACTTCCGAGTCCCTTACCTCTGGTCTTGAATAATTTACCCCATACGGGGGCAGGTTGGGAGGGATTTATGGGTCATCGCCGAATCGCTCTTCCCAAAATAATTCAAAGCCACAACACGCAAACACGGAGTTTAAAGCTTCTAACAGGCTGCTTATTACGGCTGACTCCTTCCCACTGCTCCTCACTAACAATTTAAATATTTCTGTCAGAGTTTAGTAGGGATTTACATATTTAGAATTCTATTTGGATGCGAGAATATCGGGACATGGGCACCATTGGAAATGAGAACAGGATGTGCTTTGACTCTATATGCCTAACTTTATGATTAGTAGCTTTAATTGTATTTATTTGAATAAGTTCTATGTGGCTCCACTTGTCTAAAGAAATATCTTTTCAGTGAAGCGGTGTAAAGCATTTTGGGTAAAAAAAAAAGAGAGAGAGAGAGAGAGAGAGAGAGAGAGAGTGTATAATGATCCATTTTGGCTTCAGCATGTCATTTGTTCCTCTTGTCGATCTTCTGAATCATTTCATTTTCGCGTTTTACTTTCAGGCTCATTGTTACCTGATTGTGTATTAATTGTCACTGATACTAACAAAATGCATATAATGAGTATAATGGTCCATTTTGGTAGAACAGTCCGACTTGCTTTAGGATGTCATTTGTTCCTCTTCTCGATCTTCTGAATCGTTTCATTTTTGCGTTTTACTTTCAGGCTCATTGTTAGACATGACATGTTAAAAATGACATCAAATTTTAGACCCTTTCAAACTTCATATGTATTGGTCGACAAAAAAAAATAAACTAAAATAAATTTAAAAAAAAAAGCCTAAAGTGTCCTTTTGGATCAGAGAAGAAATCTGTTATTAAAAAGAAATAACATAATTATCAATACATATTTTTCTACAAAAATCAAGCAATATAAAGTGTCAGACCTGTTCTAAAAAAAATATGAATAAATATTTGTTCACAGAAAAATATTAAAGCGTCATGTTTGGGTTTATAGTAGAGATCTGTTCACGAAAATAAATCATTAACTTAATTATTAATAAATATTTGTCCACAAAATAAATCAACATAAAGTGTCAGACCTGTTCTCCAAAATAAATCATGATCAATAAATATTTGTTCACAGAAAAATATGAAAGATGAAGCATTCTGTTTTGGGATTAAAGTAGAGATCTGTTTACAAAAATATCTAATCAACTTATCTATTAATAAATATTGTTCCCCCCAAAAAAATAATTAACAAAATGTCAGACCTGTTCTCAAAAAGAAATAATTTTAATTAAATATTTGCTCACAGAAAAATATTCTAGGTGAAGTGTCCTGTTTTGGTATCATAGTAGAGATGTGTTCACAAAAAAAAAAAAAAATGACCCTCCCCCCTCAAAAAAAAAAAAAAAATGTTTTCAAAGAGGCGACTTGTAGACATGCAATCCTTTTCTGCCCCTTTTGTTCAATAAAGCGATGGAGAAAAGCGCTCATCAGCGGTTATTGAAACTTTGACTTTTTCACAACTTGATAACCTTCAATATACCATCCCATACCTCCCAAACCAATTCTTTTCCCATTTTCTAGTATTTTTACACCATTTCAGGACCTTCCAGGCTAGCGAACAACACCAAAAATTGGATAAGTTAAAGAAAAATGGTGCGGATTCTTTATTATGGAACTTCAAATATCCCGTGGTTCACTGCCGTATGAAGAAATTACAAGCAAATAAAAGCAGGTGGCCTTAAAACATCAGCTACGAAGCATCCAGCAGAAGCAGCAGCCAGAATGTGTTGGAAAGGAATATCAGAAGCTGCTGCTGCTGCTTGCATGAGCAGCCAACTGCGTGCTAGGTGATTAATTTATTGAGTGAGGTCTTTTTTGGGGGGGGCGGGGGTTAGACAGATGGACAACATGACAGACAAAATCAAGGTAAAGCCTTCTGACAACCTGTTTATGAGGTGTCACTTTGGATTTGCATCCAGGCTCGTTGGACTGTGCCAGACCAAGAGAAGGTTTTTTTTTTTTTTTTGGTGGCGCTGTTGGGCCACATGTTGGGGTAGTTGTTGTGGTTCTCAATCTATTTTCAATGAGCTTCGGGGGCTGGAGTTCAACCCCTGTGAGTTTTTTTTTCCCGCTTTTCTTGTTTGTGCTCACATGACGGAATAAGAATGTCGGAAGTGTGTTTTTGTCCGTTGTAATCGTCAGGTTTTGGATGGACAATTCTGTTTTGCTGACGGAAATACAGGCTAACTGTTTTGCCTGTTTGTCATGTTGCAGCTGGCGATGTCATTGTTTTGTGCTGCCTTTCTGAGTCCATGGCTTCATAAACCAAAATGGATAATCTTGCTCAGCGGAATTATTGTATAGACGTTAAGTAAAAAGTAATGTTGTGTTAAGAGATTTTTTGGTATTATTTTGCCTTGTATGTATGATTTACATTAAGAAATTGCTTGCTGATTGCTGAGCAAAGCATTCTGGGATGCCTCTTTGTGGCAAGGAGGTGACTCGTTCAAGTAACCAAAGGGTACACGGAAAATGTAACAAACTCACTCGTATTGGCTCTGAGCCAGAAATAGAAGTTTTTCAGTGACAAAATTCGAGGCTTTATGTAGTAAGTCCAAGATCGGCAATATGTTGCAAATCTTCGCAGTGTATGTGAGAGGTCAAATATAATTTATAACGGTAAATGAAATGATTATAGTTGATGAACAGACCTACGGAGGTTGAATATCAGAGGTGGGTAACTTACAGTTTTTTTGCTGGTCTGTCATTCGTCTGAGCCCCGCCCTCTTTCTGTCATCATCAGTCTATCATTTATTTTCGAGTCATACAAAATTGTAATTGGCTGTCTGTCAGTCCGTCGGTGTATTTTTGCCCAACCTTCCTCCACCACTAGAGGGAGACATTTCACTTTTTTTCTGGACAGCGCTGGTCTACTTCTGTCTGCATTCATACTAATTCTTTTTCTGTTTTAGTACTTAAAGTTAACAGCATGTCTGTGGTTATACAGTTACATTGCAATTGAAATATAACATAGTAATATAAATGTAAAACAAAGCCAGCAAAGGGGTTTAACCCTCAGCTATAATACACCATGTTTAATAGTGGACGAGAGTGAAATTGGTATTCATGTCCACTGGATGCCATTATCATGATTCTCAAATGGTGGATGTCGGTTCTAATTTATAACTGCCTGCCCTACAACTATAGACGACGGATTCAGTTACATTTGTCTAAATTTGTCAAAATTTCATGTCATACACTACAAGTGAAACAAAGTATTGCTGAGGTTGAATTTACTTAAATAAAAATTGGGGAGTAAAAAAACGTGTATGTATGTGAAACATTTATCCTTATACCTCCTAATAAGAGACAAATCTCAGGTCATTATTTCCAGGAAGCCACGATGCTAGCTGGACTGTCCTTTTCATCATCTTTGTATCGGGACGTAAATGTTAAGTCTGGCTTGCCGTGTGTTTTGAGGCCCTTCTGCTGGGGACAAAGGCAGCATGCATGAATAGTGGCGCATTCTCCCTGCGCCTCTCTCATCATCCTGCCCAATCCCCCCCCCCCCCTGCTTTTAGCTCCAAATGCTAGATCAGCTGTATTATCTTTGCGGATGTTATAAAGGAAAACATGCTTCATTCAGTCTGACAGCTCATTTATCTCGTTTATTTTTAGCGTTACGTAAACACTGAGTCCGCAACGCCCGAAGAACGTGCTACTCTACGATTTCGCGGCATTATTCCCATGTAGAATTAATTTATCATTTTAAATTGGATTGAACTTACATTCAAGAAAGGGTTTGTACCAAGGGCATGGTAATGGCTACTGGAGAAAATCACTGACTTCAGATGATATGCTGCAATGTAGCATAACTCATCAAGGCTTTTATTTTATTTACTTTCTTTTGCCAGACCAGTTTTGTGAATCATAGACTCAATTTGAGGAGCAATTTTAAAGTTCTGTGGAGGAACTTTATCCGAAGGACCTGAAGGAACTTTTTCCTTTGAAACTTTATTAATCCTTGTGGCATTATGTTACAAATTATGGAAATTCCTTAGACTTTTATATGATATCATTAAAGAATCAATGGGAAATAACACACTAGGGAGCTGAAATTTCCAGCAGATGATTTAAACATGTACAATTTCAAACTACAACCCTTCTGATATTTCTATGTGATTGTAGCTGCACATGCGAAATTTTGTGTACTGAAACAACTATTGTCCAAATTTTGGACCACACAAAAACAATATAATGAGAATTTTGGAGATGCATTTTAATAGGATTCATGACATTGATTCTCCTGCGATTTTTGCAACATTCCATTGGGCGGCAGTCAAACTATGTCAGCAAAAAGAAAATTATTTCACCTCAAGACAGTAGGTGTCAGTAGAGTGTGTCATCATCACTTAACAGGCTATAAAAACAGATCATAACTTTTTTGGACTTTTTGTCAATGTTAAAAAAATAATTAACTTAAATATGTATGGAGACAACTGATGCCACTGAACAATGTGAATGGTTGAAGGAAAACAAATCATGAATCACTTTCATTATTATGCCTTTAGAAGCATTTCCAAAATTAGGAAAAAAAATGCAAAGTGTATAGTTTGCATAGATTTACTGCTTTTTACTGAAAACCTGTCAAAATCTCAGATACCCCTTTTTTGTCTGATATAAGCGTCCACACATTAGCCACTTATTCTCGTGGTGGCGGCAGACATGCTGGAGCCTATCCCAGGTGTCTTTGGGCAGTTGGTGAAGTACACACCCTGATTTGGTTGGCGGCCAATCGCAGGCCACACAAAGACAAATAAACTTTCACACTCACAAACACACCTAAGGACAATCTGGGGTATCCAAAATACCTACCCTGAGTGTTTTTGGAATGTGGGATGAAACTGGAGCATCTGGAAAAAAACAGGCATGGGGAAAGCATGCAAACTCCCAGCAGAAAGGACGCAAAGTCATCATTTAAGCATATGGTGCAAAACAGTGGCGAGATTAATCCATGGAAAATCTTTCTTTTGCGCACGCAAGTCGAGCGTTCGACGTACAATTGCGTACGGCGTCGCGACGAAGCCGTAACGAGCGCGGAAGAGCTGATGTCATTTGGCACGAGCGCGGCGAACATCCGTCAAAGCAACCGGCCCCGTATAAACCGACTTTCACCTGTCCCGTCTCATTCAAAACTCCCAGACTGATAGCTGTAATTCCAGCAGACTTGTTCGCCTCTCTTCATCTCTCGCTCGCCCGCTCGCTCTCTCTCTTCCTACGCCAGGCATTTGGTATTCTGATGCTTCACAATATTCCCTCCGGCAATTTCTGGTATTCAGCTGACCCCAAAAATTCTCTTTCCTGTCACTTCTTCAGCCGGCAGGGAGATCAGAGGTCAGGTGTGGCAGCAGGACACCCCCCGCCCTCCCCCTTCCCGCCCCCGCCTCCCCCTTCCGCCCCTGCCACCCCCAGGCTTACATGTCTTGCTCAAGAGCTCTCCAGCAGTGCTGAGAGGTGACATGCGGCTTTGTCATGGAAAACACTTGCTGCTGTTTTGCCTGAAGCGCAGCAGCCTGACAGTCCGCATCAAATGGACAATGATTTCCATAATGTGTTTACAATCAAATTACATTACGCTCATTTTTAGATAAAGCCGGTCGCCGATCATAACTTTGCACTCGTCACGCTAAGCTTGCGCCCACTCCGTTTGACGGCAACACCGAGGAGATGTCTCAAGAAATCAGCGAGACTGTCCGTAAAGACCTCGCCTTTCGCATTCACGAGGCGCTTTTTCCCTCCGCCGCGCGTCGGGTTTACCGGGCAAATCGAACAAAAGCCAATCCATCATTTTTTGCCGATGTTTAACAATAAAAAACGTGGGTGTATGTAAAAAACCTCAACAAAATTTGGAGTTGATATTAAAATGTAAATATTCTAAATGTGTGAATAGTACAAATAATACTTTTATTATTTATTAATTCTACCAATTAATACCAAGTGCCAAGAAACATATATATATATATATATATATATATATATATATATATATATATATATATATATATATATATATATATATATATATATATATACATATATATACATATATATATATATACATATACATACATACATACATACACAGAGAAATATAACACCTAAACAAAATGTTGAGTTGATATTAAAATA